>NW_027456815.1:185000-307543 GCF_040206685.1 Ascaphus truei
GGGGCAGTGAGGATAGAGTAAGGGGCTGGGGCAGTGAGGATAGAGTAAAGGGGCTGTGGCAGTGAGGATAGAGTAAGGGGCTGGGGCAGTGAGGATAGAGTAAGGGGCTGGGGCAGTGCGGATAGAGTAAGGGGCTGGGGCAGTGAGGATAGAGTAAGGGTCTGGGGCAGTGAGGAGAGAGTAATGGGCTGGGGCAGTGAGGATAGAGTAATGGGCTGGGGCAGTGAGGAGAGAGTAAGGGGCTGGGGCAGTGAGGAGAGAGTAAAGGGGCTGGGGCAGTGAGGATAGAGTAAAGGGGCTGGGGCAGTGAGGATAGAGTAAGGGGCTGGGGCAGTGAGGATAGAGTAAGGGGCTGGGGCAGTGAGGATAGAGTAAGGGGCTGGGGCAGTGAGGATAGAGTAAAGGAGCTGGGGCAGTGAGGAGAGAGTAAGGGGCTGGGGCAGTAAGGAGAGTGTAAGGGGCTGGGGCAGTGAGGATAGAGTAAGGGGCTGGGGCAGTGAGGATAGAGTAAAGGGTCTGGGGCAGTGAGGAGAGAGTAAGGGGCTGGGGCAGTGAGGAGAGAGTAAAGGGGCTGGGGCAGTGAGGATAGAGTAAAGGGGCTGGGGCAGTGAGGATAGAGTAAGGGGCTGGGGCAGTGAGGAGAAAGTAAGGGGCTGGGGCAGTGAGGATAGAGTAAGGGGCTGGGGCAGTGAGGATAGAGTAAAGGAGCTGGGGCAGTGAGGAGAGAGTAAGGGGCTGGGGCAGTAAGGAGAGTGTAAGGGGCTGGGGCAGTGAGGATAGAGTAAGGGGCTGGGGCAGTGAGGATAGAGTAAAGGGTCTGGGGCAGTGAGGAGAGAGTAAGGGTCTGGGGCAGTGAGGATAGAGTAAGGGGCTGGGGCAGTGAGGATAGAGTAAGGGGCTGGGGCAGTGAGGAGAGAGTAAGGGGCTGGGGCAGTGAGGAGAGAGTAAGGGTCTGGGCAGTGAGGATAGAGTAAGGGTCTGGGGCAGTGAGGAGAGAGTAAGGGGCTGGGGCAGTGAGGATAGAGTAAGGGGCAGTGAGGATAGAGTAAGGGGCTGTGGCAGTGAGGATAGAGTAAGGGGCTGGGGCAGTGAGGATAGAGTAAGGGGCTGGGGCAGTGAGGATAGAGCAAGGGGCTGGGGCAGTGAGGAGAGAGTAAGGGGCTGGGGCAGTGAGGATAGAGTAAGGGTCTGGGGCAGTGAGGAGAGAGTAAGGGGCTGGGGCAGTGAGGATAGAGTAAGGGGCAGTGAGGATAGAGTAAGGGGCTGGGGCAGTGAGGAGAGAATAAGGGGCTGGGGCAGTGAGGACAGAGTAAGGGGCTGGGGCAGTGAGGATAGAGTAAGGGGGGCTGGGGCAGTGAGGAGAGAGTAAGGGGCTGGGGCAGTGAGGATAGAGTAAAGGGGCTGGGGCAGTGAGGATAGAGTAAAGGGGCTGGGGCAGTGAGGATAGAGTAAGGGTCTGGGGCAGTGAGGACAGAGTAAGGGGCTGGGGCAGTGAGGATAGAGTAAGGGGGGCTGGGGCAGTGAGGATAGAGTAAGGGGGGCTGGGGCAGTGAGGAGAGAGTAAGGGGCTGGGGCAGTGAGGAGAGCGTAAGGGGCTGGGGCAGTGAGGAGAGCGTAAGGGGCTGGGGCAGTGAGGAGAGAGTTAGGGGCTGGGGCAGTGAGGAGAGAGTAAAGGGGCTGGGGCAGTGAGTATAGAGTAAGGGGCTCGGGCAGTGAGGAGAGAGTAAGGGGCTGGGGCAGTGAGGAGAGAGTAAAGGGGCTGGGGCAGTGAGGATAGAGTAAGGGGCTGGGGCAGTGAGGAGAGAGTAAGGGGCTGGGACAGTGAGTATAGAGTAAGGGGCTGGGGCAGTGAGGAGAGAGTAAAGGGGCTGGGGCAGTGAGTATAGAGTAAGGGGGCTGGGGCAGTGAGTATAGAGTAAGGGGGCTGGGGCAGTGAGTATAGAGTAAGGGGGCTGGGGCAGTGAGTATAGAGTAAGGGGCTCGGGCAGTGAGGAGAGAGTAAGGGGCTGGGGCAGTGAGTATAGAGTAAGGGGCTCGGGCAGTGAGGAGAGAGTAAGGGGCTGGGGCAGTGAGGAGAGAGTAAAGGGGCTGGGGCAGTGAGGATAGAGTAAGGGGCTGGGGCAGTGAGGAGAGAGTAAGGGGCTGGGACAGTGAGTATAGAGTAAGGGGCTGGGGCAGTGAGGAGAGAGTAAAGGGGCTGGGGCAGTGAGTATAGAGTAAAGGGGCTGGGGCAGTGAGTATAGAGTAAGGGGCTCGGGCAGTGAGGAGAGCGTAAGGGGCTGGGGCAGTGAGGAGAGAGTAAAGGGGCTGGGGCAGTGAGGATAGATTAAGGGGCTGGGGCAGTGAGGAGAGAGTAAGGGGCTGGGACAGTGAGTATAGAGTAAGGGGCTGGGGCAGTGAGGAGAGCGTAAGGGGCTGGGGCAGTGAGGAGAGAGTAAAGGGGCTGGGGCAGTGAGGATAGAGTAAGGGGCTGGGGCAGTGAGGAGAGAGTAAGGGGCTGGGGCAGTGAGGATAGAGTAAGGGGCTGGGGCAGTGAGGATAGAGTAAGGGGCTGGGGCAGTGAGGAGAGAGTAAGGGGCTGGGACAGTGAGTATAGAGTAAGGGGCTGGGGCAGTGAGGATAGAGTAAGGGGCTGGGGCAGTGAGTATAGAGTAAGGGGCTCGGGCAGTGAGGAGAGAGTAAGGGGCTGGGGCAGTGAGGAGAGAGTAAGGGGCTGGGGCAGTGAGGATAGAGTAAGGGGCTCGGGCAGTGAGGAGAGAGTAAGGGGCTGGGGCAGTGAGGAGAGAGTAAGGGGCTGGGGCAGTGAGGAGAGAGTAAGGGGCTGGGACAGTGAGTATAGAGTAAGGGGCTGGGGCAGTGAGGAGAGAGTAAGGGGCTGGGACAGTGAGTATAGAGTAAGGGGCTGGGGCAGTGAGGATAGAGTAAGGGGCTCGGGCAGTGAGGAGAGAGTAAGGGGCTGGGGCAGTGAGGAGAGAGTAAGGGGCTGGGGCAGTGAGGATAGAGTAAGGGGCTGGGGATGGTGTGAAGAATCTTGTTGTGCATCATGTTTTCATGGCGATGGGTCACAATTATGGATGGTCTGTGTGTGAGGTGGCACGTGAGGGGGATGGTGTGTGTGTGAGGTGGCACGTGAGGGGGATGGTATGTGTGTGAGGTGGCACGTGAGGGGGATGGTGTGTGTGTGATGTGGCACGTGAGGGGGATGGTGTGTGTGATGTGGCACGTGAGGGGGATGGTATGTGTGAGGTGGCACGTGAGGGGGATGGTGTGTGTGTGATGTGGCACGTGAGGGGGATGGTGTGTGTGTGATGTGGCACGTGAGGGGGATGGTATGTGTGTGATGTGGCACGTGAGGGGGATGGTGTGTGATGTGGCACGTGAGGGGGATGGTGTGTGTGTGATGTAGCACGTGAGGGGGATGGTGTGTGTGTGATGTGGCACGTGAGGGGGATGGTGTGTGTGTGTGATGTGGCACGTGGGGGGGATGGTGTGTGTGTGATGTGGCACGTGAGGGGGGTGGTGTGTGTGTGAGGTGGCACGTGAGGGGGATGGTGTGTGTGAGATGTGGAACATGAGGGGGATGGTGTGTGTGTGATGTGGCATGGGAGGGATGGTGTGTGTGAGATGTGGCACGGGAGGGGGATGGTGTGTGTGTGATGTGGCACTGGAGGGAGGGGGGGATGGTGCCTGTGTGATGTGGCACTGGAGGGAGGGGGGATGGTGCCTGTGTGATGTGGCACTGGAGGGAGGGGGGGATGGTGCCTGTGTGATGTGGCACTGGAGGGAGGGGGGGATGGTGCCTGTGTGATGTGGCACTGGAGGGAGGGGGGGATGGTGCCTGTGTGATGTGGCACTGGAGGGAGGGGGGGATGGTGCCTCTGTGATGTGGCACGTGGAGGGGGCTGATGGTGCCTGTGTGATCTGGCACGGGGGGGGGGGGGGAGATGGTGCCTGTGTGATCTGGCACGTGAGGGGGGGTGGTGTGTGTGTGATGTGGCACGTGAGGGGGATGGTGTGTGTGTGATGTGGCACAGGAGGGTGGATGATGTCTGTGTGATGTGGCACGGGAGGGGGGGATGGTGTCTGTCTGATGTGGCACGGAGGGGGGGATGGTGTGTGTGTGATGTGGCACGGGAGGGGGATGGTGTGTGTGTGATGTGGCACGTGAGGGGGATGGTGTGTGTGTGATGTGGCACGGGAGGGGGATGGTGTGTGTGTGATGTGGCACGGGAGGGGGATGGTGTCTGTGTGATGTGGCACGTGAGGGGGATGGTATGTGTGTGATGTGGCACGTGAGGGGGATGGTGTCTGTGTGATGTGACACGGGAGGGGGATGGTGTCTGTGGGATGTGGCACAGGAGGGTGGATGATGTCTGTGTGATGTGGCACGGGAGGGGGATGGTGCCTGTGTGATGTGGCACGTGAGGGGGATGGTGCCTGTGTGATGTGGCACGTGAGGGGCATGGTGTGTGTGATGTGGCACGTGAGGGGGATGGTGTGTTTGATGTGGCACGTGAGGGGGGGGTGTGTTTGATGTGGCACGTGAGGGGGATGGTGTGTGTGATGTGGCACGTGAGGGGGATGGTGCCTGTGTGATGTGGCACGGGAGGGGGGGATGGTGCCTGTGTGATGTGGCACGGGAGGGGGGGATGGTGCCTGTGTGATGTGGCACGGGAGGGGGGATGGTGCCTGTGTGATGTGGCACGGGAGGGGGGGATGGTGCCTGTGTGATGTGGCACGGGAGGGGGGGGTGGTGCCTGTGTGATGTGGCACGGGAGGGTGATGGTGTTTGTGTGTGTGTGTGATGTGGCACGTGAGGGAGATGGTGTGTGTGATGTGGCACGTGAGGGGGATGGTGTCTGTAATGTGGCACGGGAGGGGGGGATGGTGTGTGTGTGTGTGATGTGGCACGTGAGGGGGATGGTGTGTGTGTGATGTGGCACGGAGGGGGGGATGGTGTCTGTGTGATGTGGCACGGGAGGGTGATGGTGTTTGTGTGTGTGTGTGATGTGGCACGTGAGGGAGATGGTGTGTGTGATGTGGCACGTGAGGGGGATGGTGTCTGTGTGATGTGGCACGGGAGGGGGATGGTGTGTCTATGATGTGACATGTGAGGGGGATGGTGCGTGTGTGATGTGGCACGTGAGGGGGATGGTGTGTGTGTGTGATGTGGCACGGGAGGGGGATGGTGTGTGTGTGATGTGGCACGGGAGGGGGATGGTGTGTGTGTGATGTGGCACGTGAGGGGGATGGTGTGTGTGTGTGATGTGGCACAGGAAGGGGATGGTGTGTGTGTGATGTGGCAAGTGAGGGGGATGGTGTGTGTGATGGGAGGGGTAGGGGGGGATGGTGTCTGTTATGGCACGGAAGGGGGGGTGGTGTCTGTATTATGGCACGGGAGGGGGGGGTGGTGTCTGTGTTATGGCACGGGAGGAGGGGATGGTATCTGTGATGGGAGGGAGGGGGTGGTGTCTGTGTGATGTGGCACTGGAGGGAGGGGGGATGGTGTCTGTGTGATCTGGCACTGGCGGGGGGGGTGGTGCCTGTGTGATGTGGCAGGGGGGGGGGGATGGTGTCTGTGTGATCTGGCACTGGCGGGGGGGGTGGTGCCTGTGTGATGTGGCACGGGAGGGGGGTGATGGTGCCTGTGTGATGTGGCACGGGAGGGGGGGATGGTGGCTGTGTGATGTGGCACGGGAGGGGGGTGATGGTGCCTGTGTGATGTGGCACGGGAGGGGGGTGGGGGGGGGGGATGGTGCCTGTGTGATGTGGCACGGGAGGGGGGGGGATGGTGTCTGTGTGATGTGGCACTGGAGGGGGGGGATGCTGGAGGGGGGGGATGCTGCCTGTGTGATGTGGCACGGGAGGGGGATGGTGTCTGTGTGATGGCACGGGAGGGGGATGGTGTCTGTGTGATGGCACTGGAGGGGGGGGATGGTGTCTGTGTGATGTGGCACTGGAGGGGGGATGGTGTCTGTGTGATGTGGCACTGGAGGGGGGGGATGGTGTCTGTGTGATGGCACGGGAGGGGGATGGTGTCTGTGTGATGGCACTGGAGGGGGGGGGGGTGGTGTCTGTGATGTGGCTCTGGAGGGGGGGGTGGTGTCTGTGTGATGTGGCACTGGAGGGGGGGATGGTGTCTGTGTTATGGCACTGGAGGGGGGGATGGTGTCTGTGTTATGGCACTGGAGGGGGGGATGGTGTCTGTGTGATGTGGCACTGGAGGGGGGGATGGTGTCTGTGTGATGTGGCACTTTAGGGGGGGATGGTGTCTGTGTGATGTGGCACTGGAGGGGGGGATGGTGTCTGTGTGATGTGGCACTGGAGGGGGGATGGTGTCTGATGTGGCACTGGAGGGGGGGATGGTGTCTGTGATGGCACGAGAGGGGGATGGTGTCTGTGATGGCACTGGAGGGGGGGGGATGGTGTCTGTGTGATGTGGCACTGGAGGGGGGGGTGGTGTCTGTGTGATGTGGCACTGGAGGGGGGGATGGTGTCTGTGATGTGGCATGGGAGGGGGGGGGAGAGATGGTGCCTGTGTGATGTGGCACTGGAGGGGGGGATGGTGTATGTGATGTGGCATGGGAGGGGGGTGGCGCCTGTGTGATGTGGCACTGGCGGGGGGGGGTGGAGATGGTGCCTGTGTGATCTGGCACGGGAGGGGGGGTGGTTTGGTGTATGTCTTGCTGTGACGAGGGGAGGGGTCTCTCTCTGTGACTCTGGATGCTGTTATGTGCCTCTCATACTCTCTCTGGCTGACGCTCTCTTGCTCTGTCTAACATTCTCCAGGGTCTTTCTTTCTCTCTCTCTCTCTCTGCCTGATGCTCTTTGGGACCCTCTCTCAGTATGATTGGCTGACGCTCTCTTGGGCTCCTCTTGCGCTCCCCGGGGGGGGCCTTCTCTGCCAGTCTCGCGCTCCACGGGGGGGGGGGCCTTCTCTGCCAGTCTCGCGCTCCACGGGGGGGGGGCCTTCTCTGCCAGTCTCGCGCTCCCCGGCGGTCGGTGTGAAGCATTCTGGGCCTGACCCACGTTCCCCGGCCCCTCTGTCTGTCTCAGGGTATGAAGCCAGCGTATGATGATTACGCAGACTCTGACGAAGATCAGCATGACGCTTATCTAGAGAGAATGAAAGAAGAGGGGAAAATTCGGGAGAATGCAGACAGTGACGACTCTGGCGATGAAACTGGTGAGAGAGGCGAGAGGAGGGGGGGGAAGAGGGGGTACAGATGAAGGGGGGATAAATCGTTGTTGGAGCTACGTCTGAGTCTGTTACATGCGTTCTCTTTCTCTCTAAGATGAATCGTTTAATCCTGGGGAGGAAGAAGATGAAGTGGCTGAAGAGTAAGAAACATCTGTGTGTGTGTGACCCCAATACCTCCCCCTCTCCAATATACCACCCAGACCTCTCCTCCCCCAATGTACCCCCCAATATAGATTAATTCCCCCATATACCCCCATACAGCCACCCTTCAATATACACACAATATAGCGTTCGTCCCCCAATATACACACAATATAGCTTCCCCCCCAATATACACACAATATAGCCTTCCTCCCCAATATACACACAATATAGCCTCTCTTCAATATACACTCAATATAGCCTTCCTCCCCCAATATACACACAATATAGCCTTCCTCCCCCAATATACACACAATATAGCTTCCCCCCCCCAATATACACACAATATAGCCTTCCTCCCCAATATACACACAATATAGCCTTCCTCCCCAATATACACACAATATAGCCTTCCTCCCCCAATATTCACACAATATAGCCTTCCTCCCCCAATATACACACAATATAGCCTTCCTCCCCAATATACACACAATATAGCCTTCCTCCCCAATATACTCACAATATAGCCTTCCTCCCCCAATACACACACAATATAGCCTTCCTCCCCCAATACACACACAATATAGCCTTCCTCCCCAATATACACACAATATAGCCTTCCTCCCCCAATATACACACAATATAGCCTTCCTCCCCCAATATACACACAATATAGCCTTCCTCCCCAATATACACACAATATAGCCTTCCTCCCCAATATACTCACAATATAGCCTTCCTCCCCCAATACACACACAATATAGCCTTCCTCCCCAATATACACACAATATGGCCTTCCTCCCCAATATACACACAATATAGCCTTCCTCCCCCAATATACACACAATATAGCCTTCCTCCCCAATATACACACAATATAGCCTTCCTCCCCAATATACACACAATATAGCCTTCCTTCCACAATATACACACAATATAGCTTCCCTCCCCCAATACACACACAATATAGCCTTCCTCCCCCATATATACACACAATATAGCCTTCCTCCCCCAATATACACACAATATAGCCTTCCTCCCCCCAATATACACACAATATAGCGTTCCTCCCCCAATATACACACAATATAGCGTTCCTCCCCCAATATACACACAATATGGCCTTCCTCCCCAATATACACACAATATGGCCTTTCTCCCCCAATATACACACAATATAGCCTTCCTCCCCCAATATACACACAATATAGCCTTCCTCACCAACATACACACAATATAGCCTTCCTCCCCCAACATACACACAATATAGCCTTCCTCCCCCAATATACACACAATATAGCCTTCCTCCCCCAATATACACACAATATAGCCTTCCTCCCCCAATAAACACACAATATAGCCTTCCTCCCCAATATACACACAATATAGCTTCCCTCCCCCAATATACACACTATGGCTTTCCTCCCCTAATATACACACAATATAGCTTCCCTCCCCGCAATATACACACAATATAGCCTTCCTCCCCAATATACTCACAATCTAGCCTTCCTCCCCCAATATACACACAATATAGCCTTCCTCCCCCAATATACACACAATATAGCCTTCCTCCCCCAATATACACACAATATAGCCTTCCTCCCCCAATATACACACAATATAGCTTTCCTCCCCAATATACACACAATATAGCCTTCCTCCCCAATATACACACAATATAGCCTTCCTCCCCCAATATATACACAATATAGCCTTCCTCCCCCAATATACACACCATATAGCCTTCTTCCCCCAATATACACACAATATAGCTTTCCTCCCCAATATACACACAATATGGCCTTCCTCCCCCAATATACACACAATATAGCTTTCCTCCCCAATATACACACAATATAGCCTTCCTCCCCCCATTATACACACTATATAGCCTTCCTCCCCCAATATACACACAATATAGCTTTCCTCCCCCCAATATACACACAATATAGCGTTCTTCCAACAATATACACACAATATAGCTTCCCTCCCCCAATATACACACAATATAGCCTTCCTCCCCAATATACACACAATATAGCGTTCTTCCCCCAATATACACACAATATAGCTTCCCTCCCCCCAATATACACACAATATAGCTTCCCTCCCCCCAATATACACACAATGTAACCTTCCTCCCCCAATATACATACAATATAGCTTCCCCCCCAATATACACACAATATAGCCTTCCTCCCCAATATACACACAATATAGCCTTCCTCCCCAATATACACACAATATAGCCTTCCTCCCCCAATATACACACAATATGGCTTTCCTCCCCCAATATACACACAATATGGCCTTCCTCCCCCAATATACACACAATATGGCTTTCCTCCCCCAATATACTCACAATATAGCGTTCCTCCCCCAATATACACACAATATAGCCTTCCTCCCCAATATACACACAATATTGCCTTCCTCCCCAATATACACACAATATAGCCTTCCTCCCCAATATACACACAATATAGCCTTCCTCCCCCAATATACACACAATATAGCCTTCCTCACCCAATATACTCACAATATAGCCTTCCTCCCCCAATATACACACAATATAGCCTTCCTCACCCAATATACTCACAATATAGCCTTCCTCCCCCAATATACACACAATATAGCCTTCCTCCCCCAATATACTCACAATATAGCCTTCCTCCCCCAATATACACACAATATAGCCTTCCTCCCCCAATATACACACAATATAGCTTTCCTCCCCAATATACACACAATATAGCTTCCCTCCCCCAATACACATACAATATAGCCTTCCTCCCCCAATATACACACAATATAGCCTTCTTCCCCAATATACACACAATATAGCCTTCCTCCCCCAATATACACACAATATAGCATTCCTCCCCCAATATTCACACAATATAGCCTTCCTCCCGAATATACACACAATATAGCCTTCCTCCCCCAATATACACACAATATAGCTTTCCTCCCCCCATATACACACAATATAGCGTTCTTCCCCCAATATACACACAATATAGCTTCCCTCCCCCCAATATACACACAATATAGCCTTCCTCCCCCAATATACACACAATATAGCTTCCCCCCCCAATATACACACAATATAGCCTTCCTCCCCCAATATACACACAATATAGCATTCCTCCCCCAATATTCACACAATATAGCCTTCCTCCCCAATATACACACAATATAGCCTTCCTCCCCAATATACACACAATATAGCCTTCCTCCCCCAATATACACACAATATAGCATTCCTCCCCCAATATTCACACAATATAGTCTTCCTCCCCAATATACACACAATATAGCCTTCCTCCCCCAATATACACACAATATAGCTTCCCCCCCCAATATACACACAATATAGCCTTCCTCCCCCAATATACACACAATATAGCCTTCCTCCCCCAATATACACACAATATAGCCTTCCTCCCCCAATATACACACAATATAGCCTTCCTCCCCCAATATACACACAATATAGCTTCCCCCCAATATACACACAATATAGCCTTCCTCCCCCAATATACACACAATATAGCCTTCCTCCCCCCAATATACACACAATATGGCTTTCCTCCCCCAATATACACACAATATAGCCTTCCTCCCCCAATATACACACAATATAGCCTTCCTCCCCCAATATACACACAATATGGCCTTCTTCCCCAATATACACACAATATGGCTTTCCTTTCCCAATATACACACAATATAGCTTCCCCCCAATATACACACAATATAGCCTTCCTCCCCCAATATACACACAATATAGCCTTCCTCCCCCAATATACACACAATATAGTGTTCCTCCCCAATATACACACAATATAGCGTTCTTCCCCAATATACACACAATATAGCCTTCCTCCCCAATATACACACAATATAGCCTTCCTCCCCAATATACACACAATATAGCGTTCTTCCCCAATATACACACAATATAGCCTTCCTCCCCCATTATACACACAATATAGCGTTCTTCCCCAATATACACACAATATAGCCTTCCTCCCCAATATACAAACAATATAGCCTTCCTCCCCAATATACACACAATATGGCCTTCCTCCCCCAATATACACACAATATAGCATTCCTCCCCCAATATTCACACAATATAGCCTTCCTCCCCAATATACACACAATATAGCCTTCCTCCCCAATATACACACAATATAGCCTTCCTCCCCAATATACACACAATATAGCCTTCCTCCCCAATATACACACAATATAGCCTTCCTCCCCCAATATACACACAATATAGCATTCCTCCCCCAATATTCACACAATATAGTCTTCCTCCCCAATATACACACAATATAGCCTTCCTCCCCCAATATACACACAATATAGCTTTCCTCCCCCCATATACACACAATATAGCCTTCCTCCCCCAATATACACACAATATAGCCTTCCTCCCCCAATATACACACAATATAGCTTCCCCCCAATATACACACAATATAGCCTTCCTCCCCCAATATACACACAATATAGCCTTCTTCCCCAATATACACACAATATGGCTTTCCTCCCCCAATATACACACAATATAGCCTTCCTCCCCCAATATACACACAATATAGCCTTCCTCCCCAATATACACACAATATGGCCTTCTTCCCCAATATACACACAATATGGCTTTCCTTTCCTTTCCCAATATACACACAATATAGCTTCCCCCCAATATACACACAATATAGCCTTCCTCCCCCAATATACACACAATATAGCCTTCCTCCCCCAATATACACACAATATAGCGTTCCTCCCCAATATACACACAATATAGCGTTCTTCCCCAATATACACACAATATAGCCTTCCTCCCCAATATACACACAATATAGCGTTCTTCCCCAATATACACACAATATAGCCTTCCTCCCCAATATACACACAATATAGCGTTCTTCCCCAATATACACACAATATAGCCTTCCTCCCCCATTATACACACAATATAGCGTTCTTCCCCAATATACACACAATATAGCCTTCCTCCCCCAATATACAAACAATATAGCCTTCCTCCCCCAATATACACACAATATAGCGTTCCTCCCCAATATACACACAATATAGCCTTCCTCCCCCAATATACACACAATATAGCCTTCCTCCCCAATATACACACAATATAGCCTTCCTCCCCAATATACACACAATATAGCGTTCTTCCCCAATATACACACAATATAGCTTCCCTCCCCCAATATACACACAATATAGCCTTCCTTCCCCAATATACACACAATATGGCCTTCCTCCTCCAATATACACACAATATAGCCTTCCTCCCCCAATATACACACAATATGGCCTTCCTCCCCCAATATACACACAATATGGCCTTCCTCCCCCAATATACTCACAATATGGCTTTCCTCCCCCAATATACTCACAATATAGCATTCCTCCCCAATATACACACAATATAGCCTTCCTCCCCCAATATACACAAAATATAGCCTTCCTCCCCCAATATACACACAATATAGCTTTCCTCCCCAATATACACACTATATAGCCTTCCTCCCCAAATATACACACAATATAGCTTTCCTCCCCAATATACACACTATAGCCTTCCTCCCCAATATACGCACAATATAGTCTTCCTCCCCAATATACACACAATATAGCCTTCCTCCCCAATATACACACAATATAGCTTTCCTCCCCAATATACACACAATATAGCCTTCCTCCCCCAATATACACACAATATAGCGTTCTTCCCCAATATACACACAATATAGCCTTCCTCCCCCAATATACACACAATATAGCCTTCCTCCCCAATATACACACAATATAGCGTTCTTCCCCCAATATACACACAATATAGCCTTCCTCCCCCAATATACACACAATATAGCCTTCCTCCCCCAATATACACACAATATAGCCTTCCTCCCCCCAATATACACACAATATAGCCTTCCTCCCCCCAATATACACACAATATAGCCTTCCTCCCCAATATACACACAATATAGCCTTACTCCCCCAATATACACACAATATAGCCTTCCTCCCCAATATACACACAATATAGCCTTCCTCCCCAAATATACACACAATATAGCCTTCCTCCCCAATATACACACAATATAGCCTTCCTCCCCAATATACACACAATATAGCCTTCCTCCCCCAATATACACACAATATAGCCTTCTTCCCCAATATACACACAATATGGCTTTCCTTTCCTTTCCCAATATACACACAATATAGCTTCCCCCCAATATACACACAATATAGCCTTCCTCCCCCAATATACACACAATATAGCCTTCCTCCCCCAATATACACACAATATAGCGTTCCTCCCCAATATACACACAATATAGCGTTCTTCCCCAATATACACACAATATAGCCTTCCTCCCCAATATACACACAATATAGCGTTCTTCCCCAATATACACACAATATAGCCTTCCTCCCCAATATACACACAATATAGCGTTCTTCCCCAATATACACACAATATAGCCTTCCTCCCCCATTATACACACAATATAGCGTTCTTCCCCAATATACACACAATATAGCCTTCCTCCCCCAATATACAAACAATATAGCCTTCCTCCCCCAATATACACACAATATAGCGTTCCTCCCCAATATACACACAATATAGCCTTCCTCCCCCAATATACACACAATATAGCCTTCCTCCCCAATATACACACAATATAGCCTTCCTCCCCAATATACACACAATATAGCGTTCTTCCCCAATATACACACAATATAGCTTCCCTCCCCCAATATACACACAATATAGCCTTCCTTCCCCAATATACACACAATATGGCCTTCCTCCTCCAATATACACACAATATAGCCTTCCTCCCCCAATATACACACAATATGGCCTTCCTCCCCCAATATACACACAATATGGCCTTCCTCCCCCAATATACTCACAATATGGCTTTCCTCCCCCAATATACTCACAATATAGCATTCCTCCCCAATATACACACAATATAGCCTTCCTCCCCCAATATACACACAATATAGCCTTCCTCCCCCAATATACACACAATATAGCTTTCCTCCCCAATATACACACTATATAGCCTTCCTCCCCAAATATACACACAATATAGCTTTCCTCCCCAATATACACACTATAGCCTTCCTCCCCAATATACGCACAATATAGTCTTCCTCCCCAATATACACACAATATAGCCTTCCTCCCCAATATACACACAATATAGCTTTCCTCCCCAATATACACACAATATAGCCTTCCTCCCCCAATATACACACAATATAGCGTTCTTCCCCAATATACACACAATATAGCCTTCCTCCCCCAATATACACACAATATAGCCTTCCTCCCCAATATACACACAATATAGCCTTCCTCCCCCAATATACACACAATATAGCCTTCCTCCCCCAATATACACACAATATAGCCTTCCTCCCCCCAATATACACACAATATAGCCTTCCTCCCCCCAATATACACACAATATAGCCTTCCTCCCCAATATACACACAATATAGCCTTACTCCCCCAATATACACACAATATAGCCTTCCTCCCCAATATACACACAATATAGCCTTCCTCCCCAAATATACACACAATATAGCCTTCCTCCCCAATATACACACAATATAGCCTTCCTCCCCAATATACACACAATATAGCCTTCCTCCCCCAATATACACACAATATAGCGTTCTTCCCCCAATATACACACAATATAGCCTTCCTCCCCCAATATACACACAATATAGCCTTCCTTCCCCCAATATACACACATTATAGCCTTCCTCCCCAATATACACACAATATAGCCTTCCTCCCCAATATACACACAATATAGCCTTCCTCCCCAATATACACACAATATAGCCTTCCTCCCCCAATATACACACAATATAGCGTTCTTCCCCCAATATACACACAATATAGCGTTCCTCCCCAATATACACACTATATAGCCTTCCTCCCCCAATATACACACAATATAGCCTTCCTCCCCCAATATACACACAATATAGCCTTCCTCCCCCAATATACACACAATATAGCCTTCCTCCCCCAATATACACACAATATAGCCTTCCTCCCCCAATATACACACAATATAGCCTTCCTCCCCAATATACACACAATATGGCTTTCCTGCCCCAATATACACACAATATAGCCTTCCTCCCCCAATATACACACAATATAGCCTTCCTCCCCCAATATACACACAATATAGCCTTCCTCCCCAATATACACACAATATGGCCTTCCTCCCCCAATATACACACAATATTGCTTTCCTCCCCAATATACACACAACATATCCTTCCTCCCCCAATATACACACAATATGGCCTTCCTCCCCAATATACACACAATATAGCCTTCCTCCCCCAATTTACACACAATATAGCCTTCCTCCCCCAATATACACACAATATAGCCTTCCTCCCCCAATATACACACAATATAGCTTCCCTCCCCCCAATAGTCACACAATATAGCCTTCCTCCCCCAATATACACACAATATAGCCTTCCTCCCCAATATACACACAATATAGCCTTCCTCCCCAATATACACACAATATAGCCTTCCTCCCCCAATATACACACAATATAGCCTTCCTCCCCAATATACACACAATATAGCCTTCCTCCCCCAATATACACACAATATAGCCTTCCTCCCCCCAATATACACACAATATAGCGTTCTTCCCCCAATATACACACAATATAGCCTTCCTCCCCATTATACACACAATATAGCCTTCCTCCCCCAATATACAGACAATATGGCCTTCCTCCCCCAATATACACACAATATGGCTTTCCTCCCCCAATATACTCACAATATAGCATTCCTCCCCAATATACACACAATATAGCCTTCCTCCCCAATATACACACAATATAGCCTTCCTTCCCCAATATACACACAATATAGCCTTCCTCCCCAATATACACACAATATAGCTTCCCTCCCCAATATACACAAAATATAGCCTTCCTCCCGCAATATACACACAATATAGCCTTCCTCCCCAATATACACACAATATAGCCTTCCTCCCCAATATACACACACTATAGCCTTCCTCCCCCAATATACACACAATATAGCCTTCCTCCCCCAATATACGCACAATATAGCCATCCTCCCCAATATATACACAATATAGCGTTCTTCCCCCAATATACACACAATATAGCCTTCCTCCCCCCAATATACACACAATATAGCCTTCCTCCCCCAATATACACACAATATAGCCATCCTCCCCAATATATACACAATATAGCGTTCTTCCCCCAATATACACACAATATAGCCTTCCTCCCCCCAATATACACACAATATAGCCTTCCTCCCCAATATACACACAATATAGCCTTCCTCCCCAATATACACACAATATAGCTTTCCTCCCCAATATACACACAATATAGCCTTCCTCCCCCAATATTCACACAATATAGTTTTCCTCCCCAATATACACACAATATAGCCTTCCTCCCCAATATACACACAATATAGCCTTCCTCCCCAATAGTCACACAATATAGCCTTCCTTCCACAATATACACACAATATAGCCTTCCTCCCCCAATATTCACACAATATAGCCTTCCTCCCCAATATACACACAATATAGCCTTCCTCCCCAATATACACACAATATAGCCTTCCTCCCCCAATATACACACAATATAGCCTTCCTCCCCCAATATACACACAATATAGCCTTCCTCCCCCAATATACACACAATATGGCTTTCCTCCCCAATATACACACAATATGGCTTTCCTCCCCAATATACACACAATATGGCCTTCCTCCCCCAATATACTCACAATATAGCATTCCTCCCCAATATACACACAATATAGCCTTCCTCCCCCAATTTACACACAATATAGCCTTCCCCCCCCAATATACACACAATATAGCTTTCCTCCCCAATATACACACAATATAGCCTTCCTCCCCAATATACACACAATATAGCCTTCCTCCCCCAATATACACACAATATAGCCTTCCTCCCCAATATACACACAATATAGCCTTCCTCCCCCAATACACACACAATATGGCCTTCCTCCCCAATATACTCACAATATAGCCTTCCTCCCCCAATATACACACAATATAGCCTTCCTCCCCCAATATACACACAATATGGCTTTCCTCCCCAATATACACACAATATAGCCTTCCTCCCCCAATATGCACACAATATAGCCTTCCTCCCCCAAAATGCACACAATATAGCCTTCCTCCCCAATATGCACACAATATAGCCTTCCTCCCCCAATATACACACAATATGGCTTTCCTCCCCCAATATACACACAATATAGCCTTCCTCCCCCAATATGCACACAATATAGCCTTCCTCCCCCAATATACACACAATATGGCTTTCCTCCCCCAATATACACACAATATAGCCTTCCTCCCCCAATATGCACACAATATAGCCTTCCTCCCCCAATATGCACACAATATAGCCTTCCTCCCCCAATATACACACAATATAGCCTTCCTCCCCCAATATACTCACAATATAGCCTTCCTCCCCCAATATACACACAATATAGCCTTCCTCCCCCAATATACACACAATATGGCTTTCCTCCCCCAATATACACACAATATAGCCTTCCTCCCCCAATATGCACACAATATAGCCTTCCTCCCCAATATACACACAATATAGCCTTCCTCCCCCAATATACACACAATATGGCTTTCCTCCCCCAATATACACACAATATAGCCTTCCTCCCCCAATATGCACACAATATAGCCTTCCTCCCCCAATATGCACACAATATAGCCTTCCTCCCCAATATGCTCACAATATAGCCTTCCTCCCCAATATACACACAATATGGCCTTCCTCCCCCAATATACACACAATATTGCTTTCCTCCCCAATATACACACAACATATCCTTCCTCCCCCAATATACACACAATATGGCCTTCCTCCCCAATATACACACAATATAGCCTTCCTCCCCCAATTTACACACAATATAGCCTTCCTCCCCCAATATACACACAATATAGCCTTCCTCCCCCAATATACACACAATATAGCTTCCCTCCCCCCAATAGTCACACAATATAGCCTTCCTCCCCCAATATACACACAATATAGCCTTCCTCCCCAATATACACACAATATAGCCTTCCTCCCCAATATACACACAATATAGCCTTCCTCCCCCAATATACACACAATATAGCCTTCCTCCCCAATATACACACAATATAGCCTTCCTCCCCCAATATACACACAATATAGCCTTCCTCCCCCCAATATACACACAATATAGCGTTCTTCCCCCAATATACACACAATATAGCCATCCTCCCCAATATACACACAATATAGCCTTCCTCCCCAATATACAGACAATATGGCTTTCCTCCCCAATATACACACAATATGGCCTTCCTCCCCCAATATACTCACAATATAGCATTCCTCCCCAATATACACACAATATAGCCTTCCTCCCCCAATTTACACACAATATAGCCTTCCCCCCCAATATACACAAAATATAGCCTTCCTCCCCAATATACACAAAATATAGCCTTCCTCCCGCAATATACACACAATATAGCCTTTCTCCCCAATATACACACAATATAGCCTTCCTCCCCAATATACACACACTATAGCCTTCCTCCCCCAATATACACACACTATAGCCTTCCTCCCCCAATATACACACAATATAGCCTTCCTCCCCCAATATACACACAATATAGCCATCCTCCCCAATATACACACAATATAGCCTTCCTCCCCCAATATACACACTATATCCTTCCTCCCCAATATACACACAATATAGCCTTCCTCCCCCAATATACACACAATATAGCCTTCCTCCCTCAATATACACACAATATAGCCTTCCTCCCCAATATACACACAATATAGCCTTCCTCCCCAATATACACACAATATAGCCTTCCTTCCACAATATACACACAATATAGCCTTCCTCCCCCAATATTCACACAATATAGCTTTCCTCCCCA
Organism: Ascaphus truei; assembly: GCF_040206685.1. Lineage (NCBI taxonomy): Eukaryota > Metazoa > Chordata > Amphibia > Anura > Ascaphidae > Ascaphus > Ascaphus truei. The sequence continues at coordinate 204,465 of NW_027456815.1, forward strand.
ATATTCACACAATATAGCTTTCCTCCCCAATATACCCACAATATAGCCTTCCTCCCCAATATACACACAATATAGCCTTCCTCCCCCAATATACACACAATATAGCCTTCCTCCCCCAATATACACACAATATAGCCTTCCTCCCCCAATATACAGACAATATAGCCTTCCTCCCCCAATATACAGACAATATGGCTTTCCTCCCCAATATACACACAATATGGCCTTCCTCCCCAATATACACACAATATAGCCTTCCTCCCCCAATTTACACACAATATAGCCTTCCCCCCCCAATATACACACAATATAGCTTTCCTCCCCAATATACACACAATATAGCCTTCCTCCCCCAATATACACACAATATAGCCTTCCTCCCCAATATACACACAATATAGCCTTCCTCCCCCAATATACACACAATATAGCCTTCCTCCCCCAATATACACACAATATAGCCTTCCTCCCCAATATACACACAATATAGCCTTCCTCCCCCAATACACACACAATATGGCCTTTCTCCCCCAATATACTCACAATATAGCCTTCCTCCCCCAATATACACACAATATAGCCTTCCTCCCCCAATATACACACAATATGGCTTTCCTCCCCCAATATACACACAATATAGCCTTCCTCCCCCAATATGCACACAATATAGCCTTCCTCCCCCAATATGCACACAATATAGCCTTCCTCCCCAATATGCACACAATATAGCCTTCCTCCCCCAATATACACACAATATGGCTTTCCTCCCCCAATATACACACAATATAGCCTTCCTCCCCCAATATGCACACAATATAGCCTTCCTCCCCCAATATACACACAATATAGCCTTCCTCCCCCAATATACACACAATATAGCCTTCCTCCCCCAATATACTCACAATATAGCCTTCCTCCCCCAATATACACACAATATAGCCTTCCTCCCCCAATATACACACAGTATGGCTTTCCTCCCCCAATATACACACAATATAGCCTTCCTCCCCCAATATGCACACAATATGGCTTTCCTCCCCCAATATACACACAATATAGCCTTCCTCCCCCAATATACACACAATATAGCCTTCCTCCCCCAATATACACACAATATAGCCTTCCTCCCCCAATATACACACAATATAGCCTTCCTCCCCCAATATACACACAATATAGCCTTCCTCCCCCAATATACACACAATATAGCCTTCCTCTTTGATGTACACCTTCCAATATACATCCCCCGTACCCTTCCTCCCCCAATGCACACCCCCATACCTTTCTTTTCCCTGATATACACCTGTTATAGCCCCCCTCTGCCAATATACCTGTGTACCCTATGGCTGATTGGCGGCGGCTAAATGCAGCGAGACGGCTACGCTGAAACGTCCGAGACCGCCCCTCCATAACCCCCCCCCCCCCCCATACACTCCCCACCCATACCCAACCATCCCCAAATACCCTCGCTCCCTAAATGCACACCAGAATGCCCCCAAATTAACCCATAATATACACCCTGCCCCGGCCAGCATACCCTCCTACACGCTTAATGTCCTCCTGATGCCCTCTAATTGACCCGTTCCCAAATTCTCCTCTGCAAGTGCTTTCCCACCTTGTACTGGTGTCACCCATTGTCTGCAAATATCTCCACCTCCCTTCCTTCTTTCCGTCCACCCTCTTCTGTCCCCCCTGCCTCCATCACCGCCCTGACCTCCGGTCCTGCCACAGGTTTGACAGTAACCCCTCGGCTAGCTCCTCCAGTGCCGGCAGCGATGAAGAGGATGGAGAGAAGAAAACGAAAGCCAAAAAAGCTAAAATTGTGAAAGAAAAGAAACCGCGCAAGAGAACATCGGAGGTAACAGTACAGAGCTCTGCACAGGCCTAACTATTCCCATTATTGCTGCCTCCCACCTCATTACCTCTCTCTCCTCCCCCCTTCCTCCTCTCTCTCCTCCCCCCCTTCCTACTCTCTCTCATCCCTCCTCTCTCTCCTCCCCCCTTCCCCCTCTATCTCATCCCCCTCTTCCCCCTCTCTCTCATCCCCCTCTTCCCCCTCTCTCTCATCTCCCCTTCCCCCTCTCTCTCCTCCCCCCCTTCCCCCGCTCTCTCTCCCCCCCTTCCCGCTCTCTCTCCCCCCCTTCCCGCTCTCTCTCCCCCCCTTCCCGCTCTCTCTCCCCCCCTTCCCGCTCTCTCTCCCCCCCTTCCCGCTCTCTCTCCCCCCCTTCCCGCTCTCTCTCCCCCCCTTCCCGCTCTCTCTCCCCCCCTTCCCGCTCTCTCTCCCCCCCTTCCCGCTCTCTCTCCCCCCCTTCCCCCTCTCTCTCCTCCCCTTCCCCCTCTCTCTCCTCCCCCTTCCCCCTCTCTCTCCTCCCCCCTTCCCCCTCTCTCTCCTCCCCCCTTCCCCCTCTCTCTCCTCCCCCCTTCCCCCTCTCTCTCCTCCCCCCTTCCCCCTCTCTCTCCTCCCCCCTTCCCCCTCTCTCTCCTCCCCCCTCCCTCCTCTCTCTCCTCCCCCCTCCCTCCTCTCTCTCCTCCCCCCCCTTCCCCCTCTCTCTCCTCTCTCCTCCCCCCCTTCCCCCTCTCTCTCCTCCCCCCTTCCCCCTCTCTCTCCTCCCCCCTTCCCCCTCTCTCTCCTCCCCCCTTCCCCCTCTCCTCTCTCCTCCCCCCTTCCTCCTCTCCTCTCTCCTCCCCCCCTTCCCCCTCTCTCTCCTCCCCTCCCTTCCCCCTCGTCTCTCTCCTCCCCTCCCTTCCCCCTCGTCGCTCTCCTCTCCCTTCCCCCTCGTCGCTCTCCTCTCCCTTCCCCCTCGTCGCTCTCCTCTCCCTTCCCCCTCGTCGCTCTCCTCTCCCTTCCCCCTCGTCGCTCTCCTCTCCCTTCCCCCTCGTCGCTCTCCTCTCCCTTCCCCCTCGTCGCTCTCCTCTCCCTTCCCCCTCGTCGCTCTCCTCTCCCTCCTCTCCCTTCCCCCTCCTCTCCCTTCCCCCTCCTCTCCCTTCCCCCTCGTCGCTCTCCTCTCCCTTCCCCCTCGTCGCTCTCCTCTCCCTTCCCCCTCGTCGCTCTCCTCTCCCTTCCCCCTCCTCTCCCTTCCCCCTCGTCGCTCTCCTCTCCCTTCCCCCTCGTCGCTCTCCTCTCCCTTCCCCCTCGTCGCTCTCCTCTCCCTTCCCCCTCGTCGCTCTCCTCTCCCTTCCCCCTCGTCGCTCTCCTTTCCCTTCCCCCTCGTCGCTCTCCTTTCCCTTCCCCCTCGTCGCTCTCCTCTCCTCTCTCTTCCCCCTCGTCGCTCTCCTCTCCTTTCCCTTCCCCCTCGTCGCTCTCCTCTCCCTTCCCCCTCGTCGCTCTCCTCTCCCTTCCCCCTCGTCGCTCTCCTCTCCCTTCCCCCTCGTCGCTCTCATTATTTTTCTCCCTCCCCATTCTCACTCAGAGTAAGAAAGTTAAGGACCCCGCTGCTCCCAAGCGGCCCATGTCTGCTTACATGTTGTGGTTAAACGCGAGTCGTGAGAAGATTAAGAGCGAGAATCCAGGGATCAGCATCATTGACCTGTCCAAGCGAGCGGGGGAGATCTGGAAAAGCATGGGCCGGGACAAGAAGGAGGTGAGCGTGGCTGGCAGGGCGAGGGGCCCACAGATCGGGGGGTACAGTAAGAGACTGCTGCGTATTACGGGGGGCGTGTAAGAGACTTCAGAGATTTGTGGGGGGGGGGTTACGGGGGAATATTAAAGACTGCTCATATCTGTATTATTAGGGGGTGCAGTTATGACTGCTCAGGTTTGTATTACCATGGGGGGGTGGGAGGAGGGGTAAGAGACTGCTCTGACTGCTCCATTCCCCTGCTCTTTCTTCCTAGGAATGGGATCGTAAGGCAGAGGAAGCCAAACGAGACTATGAGAAAGCTATGAAAGAATACAATGAGAGCGCACCCTCTGAAACATCCAAGTGAGAACCATCCTAATCTGAGCCTGAGCCTCTAAGGTGGAGACCACAGCTTCATTCCCACTCTGTTTTCTACTCCTCAGGGAGAAGACGCCCAAATCAGAGAAGAAGAAAGCGGAGAAGCCTGAGAAGAGAAAGTCTGGGAGAGCGTCATCGCCAGCAAGAGCGTCCCCCAAACCCAGCACAGACAGCTTCAAGAGCAAAGAGTTTGTGTCCAGTGATGAGAGCTCCTCTGGGGAGAGCACACGCAAGAAGGTGAGGCCTCGTGTCTAGGAGACAGTCCGTGCCTCTGAACCATGGTTCCCTATCTCCCCTCCATCCCTTTTTCATGCATGTCCTCACTTTCTCAGGGTTCAGAGGAGGAGGAGGTGGCCAGCACTCCCCCCAGCCCCCCAAGCTCAGAAGCGTCTGACTCAGACTAATCAGCTCCCCACGGTATACCTGCCAGGCAAAGTGACCCGTTCCCTGCTGGACCGAAAATCTAGGTGTATTGGGGACGTGGGTGTGTCAGGGCTGCTGAAGGATGGAGGACATGTCGGGGTTCGGAGAGAGGTGTGAGACTTCATTGAAGTGAAACACTGTAGTGTGTATTTCCTTCTCTCCGTCGTCTCTCTCCCTCTTTCTTTCTGCCTCCTCTCCTCGGTTACATTTGCTGGGGGGTTTTTCCTTGTTCTTTTGTAATAAAATACTTTCTTGCTTCCCTTTTCGTGCTGGAGATTTCACTTCTGCGTGTTTGTGGGAGAGGGAATTGCTAATTTGATTCTCTGTCCTTCCCCGCACACCCATCAGCACTTATCAGACGCCGCGCGGACGCCAACTTTGTGTGATTCAGTTAAAGAACCTTCAGCATCATCTCGAGGGAATGAATCAGTGAGCTACGGAAGCGAGCGTGTGTGTGCGTGCGTGCGCGCGCGCTTGTGTCCGCGTGTGTGCGTGTGTGCGTGCGTGCGCGCGCGCTTGTGTCCGCGTGTGTGTGTGCGTGCGCGCACGCCTGTCTCTGCGCGTGTGTGCGTGTGCACGCACGCCTGTGTCTCTGCGTGTGTGTGCGTGTGTGTGTGCGCGCACGCCTGTGTCTCTGCGCGTGTGTGTGCGTGCGCGCACGCCTGTGTCTCTGTGTGTCTGCGTGCGTGTGCGTGCGCGCACGCCTGTGTCTCTGCGTGTGTGTGTGCGTGCGCGCACGCCTGTGTCTCTGTGTGTCTGTGCGTGTGCGCGCGCACGCCTGTGTCTCTGTGTGTCTGTGCGTGCGTGCGTGTGTGCGTGTGTGCGTGTGTGCGCGTGCGCGCACGCCTGTGTCTCTGTGCGTGTGTGTGCGTGCGCGCACGCCTGTGTCTGCGCATGTGCGCACGCCTGTGTCTCTGCGCATGTGCGTGTGTGTGCCGCACGCCTGTCTCTGCGCGTGTGTGTGTGCGCACGCCTGTGTCTCTGCGCATGCGCGTGTGCGTGTGCGTGTGCGTGCCTGTGTCTCTGCGCGTGTGTGTGTGTGCGCGCGCACGCCTGTGTCTCTGCGTGTGTGTGTGTGTGTGTGCGCGCGCACGCCTGTGTCTCTGTGCGTGTGTGTGTGTGCGTGCGTGCATGCCTGTGTCTCTGCGCGTGTGTGTGCGTGCGCGCCTGTGTCTCTGCGCGTGTGTGTGTGTGTGCGTGCGCGCACGCCTGTCTGCGCGTGTGTGTGTGTGTGTGTGTGCGTGCATGCCTGTGTCTCTGCGCGTGTGTGTGTGCGTGCGCGCACGCCTGTCTCTGCGCGTGTGTGTGCGTGCGCGCCTGTGTCTCTGCGCGTGTGTGTGTGCGTGCGCGCGCGCCTGTCTGCGCGTGTGTGCGTGCGCGCACGCCTGTCTCTGCGCGTGTGTGAGTGTGCGTGTGCGCGCACGCCTGTGTCTCTGTGCGTGTGTGTGTGTGTGTGTGTGCGCGCGCACGCCTGTGTCTCCGCGTGTGTGTGTGTGCGTGCGCGCACGCCTGTGTCTCTACGCGTGTGTGTGTGCGTGCGCGCACGCCTGTGTCTCTGTGTGTCTGCGTGCGTGTGCGTGCGCGCACGCCTGTGTCTCTGCGCGTGTGTGTGCGTGCGCGCGCGCCTGTGTCTCTGTGTGTCTGTGCGTGTGTGTGCGTGCGCGCACGCCTGTGTTTCTGTGTGTCTGTGTGTGCGTGTTTGTGCGTGCGCGCACGCCTGTGTCTCTGTGCATGTGTGCGTGCGCGCACGCCTGTGTCTCTGCGCATGTGCGTGTGTGCGCGCACGCCTGTGTCTCTGCGCGTGTGTGTGTGAGCGCGCACGCCTGTGTCTCTGTGCGTGTGTGTGTGTGTGCGCGTGCGCGCGCACGCCTGTGTCTGCGCATGTGCGTCTGTGTCTCTGCGCGTGTGTGTGTGAGCGCGCACGCCTGTTTCTCTGCGCATGTGCGTCTGTGTGCGTGCGCGCACGCCTGTGTCTCTGCGCGTGTGTGTGTGTGTGTGTGTGTGTGTGTGCGTGCGCGCACGCCTGTGTCTCTGCGCATGTGTGTGTGTGCGTGTGCGCACGTCTGTGTATCTGCGCATATGCGTGTGTATTTGTGCGTGCGCGCACACCTGTGTGTCTGCGCGTGTGTGTGTGTGTGTGTGTGTGTGTGTGTGTGTGTGTGTGTGTGCGTGCGCGCACGTCTGTATCTGCGCATATGCGTGTGTGTGTGTGTGTGCGAGCACGTCTGTCTCTGCGCGTGTGTGTGCGTGCGCGCACGCCTGTGTCTCTGTGCGTGTGTGTGTGCGTGCGCGCACGCCTGTGTCTCTGTGCGTGTGTGTGCGTGTGTGTGCGTGCACGCACGTCTGTATCTGCGCATATGCGTGTGTGTGTGCGAGCACGTCTGTGTCTCTGCGCATGTGTGTGTGTGTGTGCGTGTGCGTGCGCGCACGCCTGTGTCTCTGCGCGTGTGTGTGTGTGCGTGCGCGCACGCCTGTGTCTGCGCATGTGCGTGTGTGTGCGTGTGCGCACGTCTGTGTATCTGCGCATATGCGTGTGTATTTGTGTATTTGTGCGTGCGCGCACGCCTGTGTGTCTGCGCGCGTGTGTGTGTGTGTGTGTGTGTGTGTGTGTGTGTGTGTGTGTGTGTGTGTGTGCGCGTGCGCGCACGTCTGTATCTGCGCATATGCGCATATGCGTGTGTGTGTGCGACCACGTCTGTGTCTCTGCACGCACGTCTGTATCTGCGCATGTGTGTGTGTGCGAGCACGTCTGTGTCTCTGCGCGTGTGTGTGTATCCGTGCGCGCACGCCTGTGTCTCTGCGTGTGTGTGCGTGCGCACACGCCTGTCTCTGCGCATGTGCGTGTGTGTGCGTGCGCACACGCCTGTGTGTCTGCGCATATGCGTGTGTGTGTATGCGTGCGCGCACGTCTGTGTGTCTGCACATGTGCGTGTGTCTTTGTGCGTGCCTGTGTGTGTTCACTCCACTGAGGGTGAACGGCCTGGGTGCAACAAAATGGCTACAAATAGGAGAGAAGCGGGCACACTACGTCTTGTACTAATAAATAATTATACAAATAGGAGAGAAGCGGGCACACTACGTCTTGTAGTAATAAATAATTATACAAATAGGAGAGAAGCGGGCACACTAAGTCTTGTAGTAATAAATAATTATACAAATAGGAGAGAAGCGGGCACACTACGTCTTGTAGTAATAAATAATTATACAAATAGGAGAGAAGCGGGCACACTACGTCTTGTAGTAATAAATAATTATACAAATAGGAGAGAAGCGGGCACACTACGTCTTGTACTAATAAATAATTATACAAATAGGAGAGAAGCGGGCACACTACGTCTTGTACTAATAAATAATTATACAAATAGGAGAGAAGCGGGCACACTACGTCTTGTACTAATAAATAATTATACAAATAGGAGAGAAGCGGGCACACTACGTCTTGTACTAATAAATAATTATACAAATAGGAGAGAAGCGGGCACACTACGTATTGTACTAATAAATAATTATACAAATAGGAGAGAAGCGGGCACACTACGTCTTGTACTAATAAATAATTATACAAATAGGAGAGAAGCGGGCACACTACGTCTTGTACTAATAAATAATTATACAAATAGGAGAGAAGCGGGCACACTACGTCTTGTAGTAATAAATAATGATACAAATAGGAGAGAAGCGGGCACACTACGTCTTGTACTAATAAATAATGATACAAATAGGAGAGAAGCGGGCACACTACGTCTTGTACTAATAAATAATTATAGAAATAGGAGAGAAGCGGGCACACTACGTCTTGTAGTAATAAATAATTATAGAAATAGGAGAGAAGCGGGCACACTACGTCTGTAGTAATAAATAATTATAGAAATAGGAGAGAAGCGGGGCACACTACGTCTTGTACTAATAAATAATTATACAAATAGGCGAGAAGCGGGCACACTACGTCTTTGTACTAATAAATAATTATACAAATAGGCGAGAAGCGGGGCACACTACGTCTTGTACTAATAAATAATTATACAAATAGGAGAGAAGCGGGCACACTACGTCTTGTACTAATAAATAATTATACAAATAGGAGAGAAGCGGGCACACTACGTCTTGTACTAATAAATAATTATACAAATAGGAGAGAAGCGGGCACACCACGTCTTGTACTAATAAATAATTATACAAATAGGAGAGAAGCGGGCACACTACGTCTTAGTACTAATAAATAATGATACAATAGGAGAGAAGCGGGCACACTACGTCTGTGTACTAATAAATAATTATACAAATAGGAGAGAAGCGGGCACACTACGTCTTGTACTAATAAATAATTATACAAATAGAGAAGCGGGCACACTACGTCTTGTACTAATAAATAATTATACAAATAGGAGAGAAGCGGGCACACTACGTCTTGTACTAATAAATAATTATACAAATAGGAGAGAAGCGGGCACACTACGTCTTGTACTAATAAATAATTATACAAATAGGAGAGAAGCGGCACACTACGTCTTGTACTAATAAATAATTGATACAAATAGGAGAGAAGCGTGCACACTACGTCTTGTACTAATAAATAATTATACAAATAGGAGAGAAGCGGGCACACTACGTCTTGTAGCTAATAAATAATGATACAAATAGGAGAGAGCGGGGCACACTACGTCTTGTACTAATAAATAATGATACAAATAGGAGAGAAGCGGGCACACTACATCTTGTACTAATAAATAATTATACAAATAGAGAAGCGGGCACACTACGTCTTGTACTAATAAATAATTATACAAATAGGAGAGAAGCGTGCACACTACGTCTTGTAGTAATAAACTAATTATACAAATAGGAGAGAAGCGGGCACACTACGTCTTGTAGTAATAAATAATTATACAAATAGGAGAGAAGCGGGCACACTACGTCTTGTAGTAATAAATAATTATACAAATAGGAGAGAAGCGGGCACACTACGTCTTGTAGTAATAAATAATTATACAAATAGGAGAGAAGCGGGCACACTACGTCTTGTAGTAATAAATAATTATACAAATAGGAGAGAAGCGGGCACACTACGTCTTGTAGTAATAAATAATTATACAAATAGGAGAGAAGCGGGCACACTACGTCTTGTAGTAATAAATAATTATAGAAATAGGAGAGAAGCGGGCACACTACGTCTTGTAGTAATAAATAATTATAGAAATAGGAGAGAAGCGGGCACACTACGTCTTGTAGTAATAAATAATTATAGAAATAGGAGGAGCAAGCTGGCACACTACGTCTTGTAGCTAATAAATAATTATACAAATAGGCGAGAGCGGGCACACTACGTCTTGTACTAATAAATAATTATACAAATAGGCGAGAAGCGGGTACACTACGTCTTGTAGTAATAAATAATTATACAAATAGGAGAGAAGCGGGTACACTACGTCTTGTAGTAAGTAAATAATTATACAAATAGGAGAGAAGCGGGCACACTACGTCTGTGTACTAATAAATAATTATACAAATAGGAGAGAAGCGGGCACACTACATCTTGTAGTAATAAATAATTATACAAATAGGAGAGAAGCGGGCACACTACGTCTTGTACTAATAAATAATTATACAAATAGGAGAGAAGCGGGCACACTACGTCTTGTACTAATAAATAATTATACAAATAGGAGAGAAGCGGGCACACTACGTCTTGTACTAATAAATAATTATACAAATAGGAGAGAAGCGGGCACACTACGTCTTGTACTAATAAATAATTATACAAATAGGAGAGAAGCGGGCACACTACGTCTTGTACTAATAAATAATTATACAAATAGGAGAGAAGCGGGCACACTACGTCTTGTACTAATAAATAATTATACAAATAGGAGAGAAGCGGGCACACTACGTCTTGTAGTAATAAATAATGATACAAATAGGAGAGAAGCGGGCACACTACGTCTTGTACTAATAAATAATGATACAAATAGGAGAGAAGCGGGCACACTACGTCTTGTACTAATAAAAATTATACAAATAGAGAAGCAGGGGCACACTACGTCTTGTACTAATAAATAATTATACAAATAGGAGAGAAGCGGGCACACTACGTCTTGTACTAATAAATAATTATACAAATAGGAGAGAAGCGGGCACACTACATCTTGTACTAATAAATAATTATAGAAATAGTTGAGATGCGGGCACACTACGTCTTGTACTAATAAATAATTATACAAATAGGAGAGAAGCGGGCACACTACGTCTTGTACTAATAAATAATTATAGAAATAGTTGAGATGCGGGCACACTACGTCTTGTACTAATAAATAATTATAGAAATAGTGAGATGCGGGCACACGACGTCTTGTACTAATAAATAATTATACAAATAGGAGAGAAGCGGGCACACTACGTCTTGTACTAATAAATAATTATACAAATAGGAGAGAAGCGGGCACACTACGTCTTGTAGTAATAAATAATTATACAAATAGGAGAGAAGCGGGCACACTACATCTTGTAGTAATAAATAATGATACAAATAGGAGAGAAGCGGGCACACTACGTCTTGTACTAATAAATAATGATACAAATAGGAGAGAAGCGGGCACACTACATCTTGTACTAATAAATAATTATACAAATAGGAGAGAAGCGGGCACACTACGTCTTGTACTAATAAATAATTATACAAATAGGAGAGAAGCGGGCACACTACATCTTGTACTAATAAATAATTATACAAATAGGAGAGAAGCGGGCACACTACGTCTTGTACTAATAAATAATTATACAAATAGGAGAGAAGCGGGCACACTACGTCTTGTACTAATAAATAATTATAGAAATAGTTGAGATGCGGGCACACGACGTCTTGTACTAATAAATAATTATACAAATAGGAGAGAAGCGGGCACACTACGTCTTGTACTAATAAATAATTATACAAATAGGAGAGAAGCGGGCACACTACGTCTTGTACTAATAAATTATTATACAAATAGGAGAGAAGCGGGCACACTACGTTTTGTACTAATAAATAATTATAGAAATAGTTGAGATGCGGGCACACGACGTCTTGTACTAATAAATAATTATACAAATAATAGAGAAGCGGGCACACTACGTCTTGTACTAATAAATAATTATACAAATAGGCGAGAAGCGGGCACACTACGTCTTGTACTAATAAATAATTATACAAATAGGCGAGAAGCGGGCACACTACGTTTTGTACTAATAAATAATTATACAAATAGGCGAGAAGCGGGCACACTACGTCTTGTACTAATAAATAATTATACAAATAGGAGAGAAGCGGGCACACTACGTCTTGTACTAATAAATAATTATACAAATAGGAGAGAAGCGGGCACACTACGTCTTGTACTAATAAATAATTATACAAATAGGAGAGAAGCGGGCACACTACGTCTTGTACTAATAAATAATTATACAAATAGGAGAGAAGCGGGCACACTACGTCTTGTAGTAATAAATAATTATACAAATAGGAGAGAAGCGGGCACACTACGTCTTGTAGTAATAAATAATTATACAAATAGGAGAGAAGCGGGCACACTACGTCTTGTACTAATAAATAATTATACCAATAGGAGAGAAGCGGGCACACTACGTCTTGTACTAATAAATAATTATACAAATAGGAGAGAAGCGGGCACACTACGTCTTGTAGTAATAAATAATTATACAAATAGGAGAGAAGCGGGCACACTACGTCTTGTAGTAATAAATAATTATACAAATAGGAGAGAAGCGGGCACACTACGTCTTGTAGTAATAAATAATTATAGAAATAGGAGAGAAGCGGGCACACTACGTCTTGTAGTAATAAATAATTATACAAATAGGAGAGAAGCGGGCACACTACGTCTTGTAGTAATAAATAATTATAGAAATAGGAGAGAAGCTGGCACACTACGTCTTGTACTAATAAATAATTATACAAATAGGCGAGAAGCGGGCACACTACGTCTTGTACTAATAAATAATTATACAAATAGGCGAGAAGCGGTACACTACGTCTTGTAGTAATAAATAATTATACAAATAGGAGAGAAGCGGGTACACTACGTCTTGTAGTAATAAATAATTATAGAAATAGGAGAGAAGCGGGCACACTACGTCTTGTACTAATAAATAATTATACAAATAGGAGAGAAGCGGGCACACTACGTCTTGTACTAATAAATAATTATACAAATAGGAGAGAAGCGGGCACACTACGTCTTGTACTAATAAATAATTATACAAATAGGAGAGAAGCGGGCACACTACGTCTTGTACTAATAAATAATTATACAAATAGGAGAGAAGCGGGCACACTACGTCTTGTACTAATAAATAATTATACAAATAGGAGAGAAGCGGGCACACTACGTCTTGTACTAATAAATAATTATACAAATAGGAGAGAAGCGGGCACACTACGTCTTGTACTAATAAATAATTATACAAATAGGAGAGAAGCGGGCACACTACGTCTTGTAGTAATAAATAATGATACAAATAGGAGAGAAGCGGGCACACTACGTCTTGTACTAATAAATAATGATACAAATAGGAGAGAAGCGGGCACACTACGTCTTGTACTAATAAAAAATTATACAAATAGAGAAGCGGGCACACTACGTCTTGTACTAATAAATAATTATACAAATAGGAGAGAAGCGGGCACACTACGTCTTGTACTAATAAATAATTATACAAATAGGAGAGAAGCGGGCACACTACATCTTGTACTAATAAATAATTATAGAAATAGTTGAGATGCGGGCACACTACGTCTTGTACTAATAAATAATTATACAAATAGGAGAGAAGCGGGCACACTACGTCTTGTACTAATAAATAATTATAGAAATAGTTGAGATGCGGGCACACTACGTCTTGTACTAATAAATAATTATAGAAATAGTTGAGATGCGGGCACACGACGTCTTGTACTAATAAATAATTATACAAATAGGAGAGAAGCGGGCACACTACGTCTTGTACTAATAAATAATTATACAAATAGGAGAGAAGCGGGCACACTACGTCTTGTAGTAATAAATAATTATACAAATAGGAGAGAAGCGGGCACACTACATCTTGTAGTAATAAATAATGATACAAATAGGAGAGAAGCGGGCACACTACGTCTTGTACTAATAAATAATGATACAAATAGGAGAGAAGCGGGCACACTACATCTTGTACTAATAAATAATTATACAAATAGAGAAGCGGGCACACTACGTCTTGTACTAATAAATAATTATACAAATAGGAGAGAAGCGGGCACACTACATCTTGTACTAATAAATAATTATACAAATAGGAGAGAAGCGGGCACACTACGTCTTGTACTAATAAATAATTATACAAATAGGAGAGAAGCGGGCACACTACGTCTTGTACTAATAAATAATTATACAAATAGGAGAGAAGCGTGCACACTACGTCTTGTAGTAATAAATAATTATACAAATAGGAGAGAAGCGGGCACACTACATCTTGTAGTAATAAATAATGATACAAATAGGAGAGAAGCGGGCACACTACGTCTTGTACTAATAAATAATGATACAAATAGGAGAGAAGCGGGCACACTACATCTTGTACTAATAAATAATTATACAAATAGAGAAGCGGGCACACTACGTCTTGTACTAATAAATAATTATACAAATAGGAGAGAAGCGGGCACACTACATCTTGTACTAATAAATAATTATACAAATAGGAGAGAAGCGGGCACACTACGTCTTGTACTAATAAATAATTATACAAATAGGAGAGAAGCGGGCACACTACGTCTTGTACTAATAAATAATTATAGAAATAGTTGAGATGCGGGCACACTACGTCTTGTACTAATAAATAATTATACAAATAGGAGAGAAGCGGGCACACTAGATCTTGTACTAATAAATAATTATACAAATAGGAGAGAAGCGGGCACACTACGTCTTGTACTAATAAATAATTATAGAAATAGGAGAGAAGCGGGCACACTACGTCTTGTAGTAATAAATAATTATACAAATAGGAGAGAAGCGGGCACACTACGTCTTGTAGTAATAAATAATTATACAAATAGGAGAGAAGCGGGCACACTACGTCTTGTACTAATAAATAATTATAGAAATAGGAGAGAAGCGGGCACACTACGTCTTGTACTAATAAATAATTATACCAATAGGAGAGAAGCGGGCACACTACGTCTTGTACTAATAAATAATTATACAAATAGGAGAGAAGCGGGCACACTACGTCTTGTAGTAATAAATAATTATACAAATAGGAGAGAAGCGGGCACACTACGTCTTGTAGTAATAAATAATTATACAAATAGGAGAGAAGCGGGCACACTACGTCTTGTAGTAATAAATAATTATACAAATAGGAGAGAAGCGGGCACACTACGTCTTGTAGTAATAAATAATTATACAAATAGGAGAGAAGCGGGCACACTACGTCTTGTACTAATAAATAATTATACAAATAGGAGAGAAGCGGGCACACTACGTCTTGTAGTAATAAATAATTATACAAATAGGAGAGAAGCGGGCACACTACGTCTTGTAGTAATAAATAATTATACAAATAGGAGAGAAGCGGGCACACTACGACTTGTAGTAATAAATAATGATACAAATAGGAGAGAAGCGGGCACACTACATCTTGTACTAATAAATAATGATACAAATAGGAGAGAATCGGGCACACTACATCTTGTACTAATAAATAATTATACAAATAGGAGAGAAGCGGGCACACTACATCTTGTAGTAATAAATAATTATACAAATAGAGAAGCGGGCACACTACGTCTTGTACTAATAAATAATTATACAAATAGGAGAGAAGCGGGCACACTACGTCTTGTACTAATAAATAATTATACAAATAGGAGAGAAGCGGGCACACTACGTCTTGTACTAATAAATAATTATACAAATAGGAGAGAAGCGGGCACACTACGTCTTGTACTAATAAATAATTATAGAAATAGTTGAGATGCGGGCACACGACGTCTTGTACTAATAAATAATTATACAAATAGGAGAGAAGCGGGCACACTACGTCTTGTACTAATAAATAATTATACAAATAGGAGAGAAGCGGGCACACTACGTCTTGTACTAATAAATTATTATACAAATAGGAGAGAAGCGGGCACACTACGTTTTGTACTAATAAATAATTATAGAAATAGTTGAGATGCGGGCACACGACGTCTTGTACTAATAAATAATTATACAAATAATAGAGAAGCGGGCACACTACGTCTTGTACTAATAAATAATTATACAAATAGGCGAGAAGCGGGCACACTACGTCTTGTACTAATAAATAATTATACAAATAGGCGAGAAGCGGGCACACTACGTTTTGTACTAATAAATAATTATACAAATAGGCGAGAAGCGGGCACACTACGTCTTGTACTAATAAATAATTATACAAATAGGAGAGAAGCGGGCACACTACGTCTTGTACTAATAAATAATTATACAAATAGGAGAGAAGCGGGCACACTACGTCTTGTACTAATAAATAATTATACAAATAGGAGAGAAGCGGGCACACTACGTCTTGTACTAATAAATAATTATACAAATAGGAGAGAAGCGGGCACACTACGTCTTGTAGTAATAAATAATTATACAAATAGGAGAGAAGCGGGCACACTACGTCTTGTAGTAATAAATAATTATACAAATAGGAGAGAAGCGGGCACACTACGTCTTGTACTAATAAATAATTATACCAATAGGAGAGAAGCGGGCACACTACGTCTTGTACTAATAAATAATTATACAAATAGGAGAGAAGCGGGCACACTACGTCTTGTAGTAATAAATAATTATACAAATAGGAGAGAAGCGGGCACACTACGTCTTGTAGTAATAAATAATTATACAAATAGGAGAGAAGCGGGCACACTACGTCTTGTAGTAATAAATAATTATACAAATAGGAGAGAAGCGGGCACACTACGTCTTGTAGTAATAAATAATTATACAAATAGGAGAGAAGCGGGCACACTACGTCTTGTACTAATAAATAATTATACAAATAGGAGAGAAGCGGGCACACTACGTCTTGTAGTAATAAATAATTATACAAATAGGAGAGAAGCGGGCACACTACGTCTTGTAGTAATAAATAATTATACAAATAGGAGAGAAGCGGGCACACTACATCTTGTAGTAATAAATAATGATACAAATAGGAGAGAAGCGGGCACACTACATCTTGTACTAATAAATAATGATACAAATAGGAGAGAATCGGGCACACTACATCTTGTACTAATAAATAATTATACAAATAGGAGAGAAGCGGGCACACTACATCTTGTAGTAATAAATAATTATACAAATAGAGAAGCGGGCACACTACGTCTTGTACTAATAAATAATTATACAAATAGGAGAGAAGCGGGCACACTACGTCTTGTACTAATAAATAATTATACAAATAGGAGAGAAGCGGGCACACTACATCTTGTACTAATAAATAATTATAGAAATAGTTGAGATGCGGGCACACTACGTCTTGTACTAATAAATAATTATACAAATAGGAGAGAAGCGGGCACACTACGTCTTGTACTAATAAATAATTATACAAATAGGAGAGAAGCGGGCACACTACGTCTTGTACTAATAAATAATTATACAAATAGGAGAGAAGCGGGCACACTACATCTTGTACTAATAAATAATTATAGAAATAGTTGAGATGCGGGCACACTACGTCTTGTACTAATAAATAATTATACAAATAGGAGAGAAGCGGGCACACTACGTCTTGTACTAATAAATAATTATACAAATAGGAGAGAAGAGGGCACACTACGTCTTGTACTAATAAATAATTATACAAATAGGAGAGAAGCGGGCACACTACATCTTGTAGTAATAAATAATGATACAAATAGGAGAGAAGCGGGCACACTACATCTTGTACTAATAAATAATGATACAAATAGGAGAGAATCGGGCACACTACATCTTGTACTAATAAATAATTATACAAATAGGAGAGAAGCGGGCACACTACATCTTGTACTAATAAATATTTATACAAATAGAGAAGCGGGCACACTACGTCTTGTACTAATAAATAATTATACAAATAGGAGAGAAGCGGGCACACTACGTCTTGTACTAATAAATAATTATACAAATAGGAGAGAAGCGGGCACACTACGTCTTGTACTAATAAATAATTATACAAATAGGAGAGAAGCGGGCACACTACGTCTTGTACTAATAAATAATTATACAAATAGGAGAGAAGCGGGCACACTACGTCTTGTACTAATAAATAATTATACAAATAGGAGAGAAGCGGGCACACTACATCTTGTACTAATAAATAATTATAGAAATAGTTGAGATGCGGGCACACTACGTCTTGTACTAATAAATAATTATACAAATAGGAGAGAAGCGGGCACACTACGTCTTGTACTAATAAATAATTATACAAATAGGAGAGAAGCGGGCACACTACGTCTTGTACTAATAAATAATTATAGAAATAGTTGAGATGCGGGCACACTACGTCTTGTACTAATAAATAATTATACAAATAGGAGAGAAGCGGGCACACGACGTCTTGTACTAATAAATAATTATACAAATAGGAGAGAAGCGGGCACACTACGTCTTGTACTAATAAATAATTATACAAATAGGAGAGAAGCAGGCACACTACATCTTGTACTAATAAATAATTATACAAATAGGAGAGAATCGGGCACACTACATCTTGTACTAATAAATAATTATACAAATAGGAGAGAAGCGGGCACACTACATCTTGTACTAATAAATAATTATACAAATAGGAGAGAAGCGGGCACACTACGTCTTGTACTAATAAATAATTATACAAATAGGAGAGAAGCGGGCACACTACGTCTTGTACTAATAAATAATTATACAAATAGGAGAGAAGCGGGCACACTACGTCTTGTACTAATAAATAATTATACAAATAGGAGAGAAGCGGGCACACTACGTCTTGTACTAATAAATAATTATACAAATAGGAGAGAAGCGGGCACACTAAGTATTGTAGTAATAAATAATTAAGAATGAAATCAACATTTCTGCTCACTGAAGCAAATCTGGAGAACGGCTTTAATGAGCCAAAACTCTGACTCTTTCTAAATGGATTTTTTTTCATTTTTACTACAAGGTGTCTGTGCGAAGGGGGTGTGTGTCTGTGTGAAGGTGGGGTGTCTGTGCGAAGGGGGGGGGTGTCTGTGCGAAGGGGGGGTGGTGTCTGTGCGAAGGGGGGTGGTGTCTGTGCGAAGGGGGGGGGTGTGTGCGATGGGGGGGTGTCTGTGCGATGGGGGGGGGTGTCTGTGCGAAGGGGGGGGTGTCTGTGCGAAGGGGGGGTGTCTGTGCGAAGGGGCGGGTGTCTGTGCGAAGGGGGGGTGTCTGTGCAAAGGGGGGGATGTCTGTGCGAAGGGGGGGGGGTGTCTGTGCGAAGGGAGGGGTGTCTGTGCGAAGGGGGGGTGTCTGTGCGAAGGGGGGTGTCTGTGCGAAGGGGGGGGGTGTCTGTGCGAAGGGAGGGGTGTCTGTGTGAAGGGGGGGTCTGTGCGAAGGGGGGGTGTCTGTGCGAAGGGAGGGGTGCCTGTGCGAAGGGAGGGGTGTCTGTGCAAAGGTGGGGGGTGTCTGTGCGAAGGGGGGGTGTCTGTGTGAAGGGGCGGGTGTCTGTGCGAAGGGGGGGGATGTCTGTGCGAAGGGGGGGGTGTCTGTGTGAAGGGAGGGCGTGTCTGTGCGAAGGGGGGGGTGTCTGTGCGAAGGGGGGGCGGGTGTCTGTGCGAAGGGGGGGGCGGGTGTCTGTGCGAAGGGAGGGGTGCCTGTGCGAAGGGAGGGGTGCCTGTGCGAAGGGGGGGTCTGTGCGAAGGGGGGGGGGGTCTGTGCGAAGGGGGGGGGTGTCTGTGCAAAGGGGGGGGGTGTCTGTGCGAAGGGGCGGGTGTCTGTGCGAAGGGGCGGGTGTCTGTGCGAAGGGGCGGGTGTCTGTGCGAAGGGGCGGGTGTCTGTGCGAAGGGGCGGGTGTCTGTGTGAAGGGGCGGGTGTCTGTGCGAAGGGGCGGGTGTCTGTGCGAAGGGAGGGGTGTCTGTGTGAAGGGGGGGGTGTCTGTGCGAAGGGAGGGGTGTCTGTGCGAAGGGGCGGGTGTCTGTGCGAAGGGGCGGGTGTCTGTGCGAAGGGAGGGGATACTGTGCGAAGGGGGGGGATGTCTGTGCGAAGGGGCGGGTGTCTGTGTGAAGGGGGGGGTCTGTGCGAAGGGGGGTGTCTGTGCGAAGGGGGGGGGGTATCTGTGTGAAGGGGGGGGGGTATCTGTGCGAAGGGGGGGGGGGGTCCCTTTTATTTTTCGTCATATCTTCCATCACTAAATAAATCACTGTAAATAAAGTTGTCCTCCAGTGCATGCTCTTATTGCTCTTTTCTTCCTTATGTAGACAAAAGAAGACATCAAAAAAAGAACACAATACAATACAATACACCACACACAAGTGGTATAATAGGCGTCGATAATCACTATCTTTATGTATAGAGAAGTAGAGAACTTGACACTTGCCTGAGTGTTTGTTCCCGTAGTACATACTCCTCTATTTTCTTCTGCTGTTACCTTAAAAGAGTGGAGAGAGGCGCATAGCATAATACTGGTTATTACAAAAAACTTTAGGAGGTGAGATAAAATACACTTACAAACGACCAACCACAAGGATTGTGGTGGTTTCTGTTGCTGCAAGTGTCCTTAAAAGTTATCCTTTCTGGAGCTGCTTATCCAGTCACTTGTTTTTAACGCCTGTCTTGTCAGTCTGGGTCCATGAGACAGAGAGGCTTTCTCAGACTCGTGCACAGTCTGTGCTGTCTCTCCTCGTCCGTTTTTTACCCAGTGTACCTGTGTACTGTTGAGAGTTATACAGAGAGGGTGAGAGACGCTGCTGCTAGACTGATCTGAAGACACACACAGACAGCCCTGTGAGAGACTGAAAGGAGACCTGCTGCAGGTACACTGGGTAAAAAACGGACGAGGAGAGACAGCCCCTCCTTCTCTTCTGTTCCCCGTTTTCAGCAGCATGGGGGGTTGGGGGATCGGAGCATGTCGCCCCCCCAGGTGAAATTGTGGACTGATTAAGTGAGTGTGTGTGTTGGTGGTGGTGGTGGTGGTGGGGGGGGGGGGGAGTGATTGAGTGTGTGTGAGTGTGTGTGTGTAGTGTGTGTGTGTGGGGGGGGTGGGGGGATTATGTGTGTGAGTGTGTGTGTGTGTGTAGTGTGTGTGTGGGGGGATTGTGTGGGCGGGGGGGGGATTGTGTGTGTGGGGGGGGGGGGATTGAGTGTGGGGATTGTGTGTGTGTGTGGGGGGGGATTGTGTGTGTGGGGGGGATTGAGTCCCCCCCCTCCTTGCCCTTTGCCCCCCCCTCCCTGCCCTTTGCCCCCCCCCCCTGCCCTTTGCCCCCCCATCCCTGCCCTTTGCCCTGCCCTTTGCCCCCCCTCTCCCTGCCCTTTGCCCCCCCTCTCCCTGCCCTTTGCCCCCCTCCCTGCCCTTTGCCCCCCCTCTCCCTGCCCTTTGCCCCCCCTCCCTGCCCTTTGCCCCCCCCCCCTCCCTGCACTTTGCCCCTGCCCTTTGCCCCCCCTGCCCTTTGCCCCCCCCCCCCTCCCTGCCCTTTGCCCCCCCCCCTCCCTGCCCTTTGCCCCCCCCCCTCCCTGCCCTTTGCCCCCCCCTCCCTGCCCTTGGCCCCCCCCCCTTCCACTCCATGCCCCCTGCCCTTCCACGCCCGGGCAACGCCGGGTATATCAGCTAGTTACATTTAAAAATGATTTGGTAATCTAAATAGTCGTTGGAATTTGTGTCAGCGTGCACAGTTATAACATGGTGTTTAGCGAAGATAAGCCCGTTATAAAGTAAACGAGAGCAAGAATTCTGCGCCAAAACGCTTCCATAAAATATATCCTTATAAAGGACATTCACTAGGAGGACTGAAAAAGCTCATTCATAGTGTTTAGGCGCGGGAAGTGTTACCATTATGCAATCAGGCGCTCCTTTCAGCAGGAGGGGGTTTTCAACTCGCCTTATAGTAATCTTCGTGTTTTAAGATTAGCGTGAAAGAATTATGGACAGGAGGGCTGTAAAGAAGACAAAGGGCCTGGAGTTACTGGTCTTTCATCTTGTCTCCTCTATTGTGTGTGTGTGTGTGTGTGTGTGTGTGTGTGTGTGTGTGTGTGTGTGTGTGTGTGTGTGTGTGTGTGTGTGTGTGTGTGTGTGTGTGTGTGTGTGTGTGTGTGTGTTATAAGTGTTTATACAAAAAGGATTATAGATGGCACACCACTGTTTAGAGAAATTTAACAAGGTATTTGCTTTTGGTGCTCACCTTCCGTTGATCCTGGCATCCCAAAGCTGGATCCTAAATACTGGCAAGGTAGGAGAAAAAAGAAGGAGCACACAAAATATGGTGGTATCAAAATATTACCAAATGTATTAATGCACCAGAGCGTTATGTAGTAACGTTTCAGGACAAAAAGTCCCTTCTCAGGACAAAAAGTCCCTTCCTCAGACCAAACACCTCAAAAGTGGCAAACAGTAAAACATCTATATATAACCCCAAAGGTCAAAATAATTACCTTCCCCAGGAAACGCCTAAAGTGCAGGGCTGCAGCCAATCTACAACCTGATTGTGCACGCCCCTGACGTCTGACGTCACCGCGCCGCGTCATGACGCACGTGACGTCACAACGCGATTATGTCATTCGGCCCAGCGACGGCCCACAGGAGGAATGAAAGAAAGGCTGTGTCCTGTATACAGTCAAAAGATGTCTGCCCACAATGACTGACGGCGTCACGTGGCGTGACGTCACGACGTAAATGCGCAATGACGTCTGGTTGCCAAGGCAACAGACAGCAAAAGACAGAAAATACATAAAAACACATAAACAGAGTAGTTATCTTTATGATAATTTGGCAGGACTATTCTTGAAGCATGGAGAGGAGCAAATAGTAGTGCCATGATGCCATGATGCCATGATGCCATGATGCCATGATGCCATGATGCCATGATGCACTACTATTGCACTCTCATGTTGTGTCCACTGTAAACTGTTGGTGACAGTCCTTTTTGAAAAGAAGTCCATAGGTATGAGAAAAAAGCTGGAAATAAAATGAAACTTTGTCAGAGCATTCTGCCAATGTTTGTGAGTTTACTGCATGTATTCTTAAGACATTCTTTGTGACAGGATAGACAACCCACAAGGGATAGATATCCATTTCTATACATAGGAAGGAACTTGAACAATTTAAACTGAGAAAATTTAGACGAGACACGTTACATTACCAATTTGACAGAGTTTACAACTGGAAAGCGGCTGATAAGCCGAATCAGAGGAGACAACACCCCGAACAAGGGCCGAGGGTCACAGCCACACTATCGAGTCACGATACAGCATCCGCATCATCAGAGAGTGAGGACACAGGCGATTCCTTTTTTAGGAGAATACGTGGGTACACCGATCCAAAGAAGAGGACCAGGCGAGGTCGCAGAAAGAAAACCCACACCAGTATCGAGAGTCCAGACGAGGAGCACAGTCAAGGACAAGCGGTGGTGAATTTATCATCTTCCCCCATAACTGACATTCGGCTTGCTGTCCTTAAAAAGGGTTTGGGTTTTGTTCCCACATATAACGGAAACTGCTTTGAAACTACAGTTGAACTGTTTAAATTCTTTCGTGCTATTAACCTTAAAATGTTATTTTCAGACAAACAGCTAAGGGACGGGGAAGCCAGCGTCGCCCCCGCGGACGACCGTGAACAACCATTAACCATGGGACTACCGGGAACCTTTGACACTGGTAAATGCAAGAAAAAAAGCACTTTCAGTCCACCGATCCTACACCCCACACTACAAACCTTCAGTATGATGGTGAATAGGGAAATTAATAAGATAAGTTGGGAAAATAAACGCCAAGTACGCAATAATGATCAGGGAACAACATAAGGCATTAACAGATCTACAGAACAACACGAAGATTGTCATAAAACCCGCCGATAAGGGAGGTGCAATAGTTGTCCAGGATAGAACTGATTATCATGCAGAAATTTCACATCAACTCAGTAACAGACAGCATTATAAAATAATAGCTTATGATCCAGTTTTTAAATTACAAAGGTATATCAGTAAAATTATTACAGAAGCATATACAAACAACATCATAAATAAACACCAAAAAGATTTCATGATCACAAGACATCCAATCACTCCGGTATTATATACCCTACCCAAAATTAATAAAAATCTCATAAAACCACCGGGGAGACCCATTGTGGCTGGAACAGATTCTGTGTTCCAGCCACTCGCGATCTGTGTGGATAAACTCCTACAGGCTCTGGCCAAAGCCACCCTTTATTAAAGACACATCCGAGTTCCTACAGATTGTAGACCATATAATACTTCCAGAGACAGAGGTGTGGCTCTGTACCCTTGATGTACAGAGTCTCTACATGGCAATTCCCCATAAGGATGGCCTACAAGCCACTATGAAGGCTCTACAGACAAGCATACTCCCTAAACCACTCACTGATCTTACACTCACACTCCTCAAACTTATCCTCACTAAGAACTACTTCAGATATAACCATATCTATTATGAACAAGTCCAGGGCACTGCGATGGGGGCGAATATGGCCCCCACCTATGCAAACATCTTTGTGGCAGACTTTGAGTCCAACTTCATATTGAATCAGCAGGAATACATAGGGAACATACATATTTGGAAGAGATACATCGATGTACCAACAGAACCCTAAGCCGAGAAGGGAAGGTGTGCCATCTGTGACCACATATAGTATAGCTTCAAAGCAAATCAAGAGAGCAGTATCAAAACATTGGCACCTCTTGCAAGGTGACCCCACCATCTGCCATCTGTTTAAAGACCCACCCATCTTTGCCTATAAAAGGCCACGTAACATCAGGGATAGAGTGGTCAAAGCCGATTTATTGAAAACCACACATCAAACCTTCTTGACAAAACCCCAATTTGGCACCTTCCCTTGCAGAAGCTGTATCCATTGCAATGGAATAATAAGGGGGGAGCACTTCTGTCACCCCCATACGGGGAGACAATTCAAAACCAATGGTTTTTACACATGCCTAAGCTCTTACATTGTATATCTACTAATATGCCCCTGTGGGGTGTTATATGTGGGGAAAACTATTAATTCACTTAAGGAACGTATAACACAACATAAGAGTAACATTAGAAACCCATTATCAGACACATCAGTGGCAAGACACTTTCGAGAAAAAGGACATAACATCTCGCAGCTAAGGTATCAAGTGATCGATCATGTGAAACCCCTCCGCAGAGGAGGGGATAGAGAAAGGACTCTTTTACAGAAAGAGGCGAAGTGGACCCATACACTGGGCACGGTTGCCCCTAGGGGTATGAATGAAAGATTGGAGCTTCACTGGTTCCTATAATAACGGGTCAGCCTCCTAAGTAGACCCAACTCTTTGCGGATGGCCAGTACGGGGCTATGGTTATGATCCCCAATATGACCAGGACTGCTAAGGGTCTTTCAACTAATATACCACTGCCCTATACTAATACCTACAAAATAATACTCCAAGGTTACTCTAACAAGTTCCTTCCTATGTATATGTGTATAGAAATGGATATCTATCCCTTGTGGGTTGTCTATCCTGTCACAAAGAATGTCTTAAGAATACATGCAGTAAACTTACAAACATTGGCAGAATGCTCTGACAAAGTTTCATTTTATTTCCAGCTTTTTCTCATACCTATGGACTTCTTTTAAAAAAGGACTGTCACCAACAGTTTACAGTGGACACAACATGAGAGTGCAATAGTAGTGCATCATGGCACTACTATTTGCTCCTCTCCATGCTTCAAGAATAGTCCTGCCATATTATCATAAAGATAACTACTCTATGTGTTTTTATGTATTTTCTGTATTTTGTTGTCTGTTGCCCTGGCAACCAGACGTCATTGCGCATTTACGTCATGACGTCACGTGCATCGTGACGTCACGCCATGTGATGCCGTCAGTCATTGTGGGCAGACATCTTTTGACTGTATACAGGACACAGCCTTTCTTTCATTCCTCCTGTGAGCCGTCGCTGGGCCGAATGACGTCATCGCGTTGTGACGTCACGTGCGTCATGATGCGGAGAGGTGACGTCAGACGTCGGGGGCGTGCACAATCAGGTTGTAGATTGGCTGCAGCCCTGCACTTTAGGCGTTTGGTCTGAGGAAGGGACTTTTTGTCCTGAAACGTTACTACATAACGCTCTGATGCATTAATACATTTGGTAATCTTTTGATACCACCATATTTTGTGTGCTCCTTCTTTTTTCTCCTACCGTGTCTGATTAGTGTTTATTGGTCATTCTGTGTACAGGATGGAATGTGTGATTGGGCAAGGTTTGCTCTGCGATTATCCCAGGTAAATCATGTACTCCCTAGGAATTTGGGAGAAACAAGTATTATGGGTTGGTTGCAATGTGCAATGTGCTTGTGGATTGGGTGAAGGGATAATATATACATATAAGATAAGGGTTATATGTAATGTATAAATACTGAGACTGGGACGACCCCACCTCAGATCACACTGAAACAGCTTGTTGATGTGTCATCTCCTTGTGCACTCGTAAATAAAGATTCCTTGATACTCACCGAACCTGCCTGCAGTTCTTTGCAGCCTTTTCTGGGGTACTCTGGGGTACAATCACATTAGATTACAACAGTTTCAGCAAATTTGCGAGCAAAAAAGGAAAAACTCCTATTTCTCATTTAATGGACACATTGCAGGCCTGTGTGACACGCGTGTCTGTCACGGATACTGTGTGTGTGTGTGTGTGTGTGTGTGTGTAGAATGTGTTTCTGCTGCTGACTCACTTTCTCTCGTTGGTTAGCAGTCCCTTACAATCCTCCTGTTACCTCTGTGAGTGTCAAGCTGTCTCATAAGCCCTTCTCACTGTCACCTGGGCTGTCTCTGTCTCAGAATTGCAGTTGAATTTTGACAGCCTGCTGCAAAATTCCATCCAATCCCATAGCTCCCTGTCATGTGTTGCCAGGCAGACCAGGAACAGTGTCTCCCATTCCCCATTGCACAATATGATATGTGGACAGAGTATACACACATTTGTAGCAGGGGATCATTCTCTCACTACTAAAACCATTGATGTCCCCATCAATCCCTATGCAACAGAATATTTATAATAATGACATATAATACATTTCTGCCTAACTAAACACAGGCCATTATAACAATAGGTGAGATCCTTTATTGATAAGTACCATGGTTTAATTATTTTGTGCACCACCAGGTATCACATTTCCAGAATTTACCTGTGTTACTGTTAGGGGGACCTCTTGTCATGGAAAACCAGGTATTTACACCTTCTTACTGGGATCTTTCACTGAGCAAAACAAGTTGGTAAAACAAATTGTAATTTATTCCATAGAAACAGACGTACACAGCGCGGATTACAAAATACCGAAGAAAACACACTGGGGTCTGGGCAACAAAATTGGATGTTCTTAGGGGAAATGGCACATAAAGTCTTTATTTTAGGTTAACCGGGAATTGTCCCGAAATGTCATGGAACTCAAATCGGCATGAAGTTCCTGGCACCACCGCTGTATCTGCCCCGGAGCTGCCAAAATCCCTTGACCAGGAGATAGTACCAAACGCCCTGGTTCTCTTTTCGGCGTGCAATCCCAGCCGCAACCGCTACGTTCTCAGAATTTGGCCCCGAAAAAATTTCTCGCCTTGAAATTTCTGGAGCCGGCTCGCTGCTATTTCTCTCTAAACATCTTTTGGAGATTTCGAATTTGCCGCTGCTGTTCGGCGCTTAGAATCTCTCGTCTGGATTGGCTGAGGGTTTCGTATAGTATTTCAGAGTTCATTCATGAAATACTACAGCCAATCCGAGCGTGGCAAGAATCCTACCAGGTTATCAGAGCGCTGCCAAGCTCGGATTCAGAATCTGACAAGGACGTGCGCCAACCTGACACCTCTGCCACTTGTCAGTCAGAAGCCACCCACTGAGTTAGGCTCCTCACAGTCTGGTCTGGGGAAAATGGTGGTCCGATGACTTCTATTCGTCCCAGGACGGGAGTACTTGAGCATAGCTCAGGTACCCAAATGTCTTTCACACCTGGCAACCTCTGAGTCTTTGCTGTCTGGGACCATATCCACAGAAGGAGCGTGGATGGCATCTAAGGAGATCTCTTCTGAATGGTCCGTAGAAGTGAGAAAATGGAGCGGAGAGATCTGTAGAGAGATGAAAGCTGGCTGCAGGGGTCGGCCATCGATTGCCTCTAGTTCCACTGGGCGCTCATTGGGTAGAAGTGGGATGTTATTCCTTTCTGCGAACACCTGGTTGATAAAATTACCTCTTGACCCAGAGTCCACAAAAGCCAGTATGGAGACCGGAAATCCCTCGCCGGAGAGCGTGATGGGAAGAAAGATCCTAGACGGACATTTCTCAGTGTTGGAGGAAATGGCAATGGTTCCCATTGTGGCTGCCCTAGACCTCACTGGGTTTTTAGCATTTTCCAGTTTAAGGGGACATAATCGGAGCTGGTGTGCGGAGCCCCCACAATATAGACAGAGGCCAGCGGTAAGTCTGCATTGCTTCTCTGCCGCTGACTGATGGTTGGCTCTGAACTGCATAGGTGCTGGGAGAGCGAGAGAAGAAGGTCCCTGATGACTGACCTGAAGTGGAGGATAGGCCCCTCGTGGCGAAAGTGCCGTTGCGAACCCTCTTCGCTTTCCTCTCTTGCAGTCGCTGATCCACTCTGATGCAGATGGCAATGAGTTGCTCGAGTTTGGTAGGACTTTCCTGGGCTGCCAGTTCCTCCTTTAGCGTTTCAGAAAGGCCTTGCCAGAAGGCCGCAGATGGAGCCTCATAATTCCACCCTGTCTCGGCAGCAATGGTCCGGAACTCTAGGGCGTACCTGGCCACTGGACAGTTTCCCTGGGAAAGGTGAAAGAGGGAAGACACAGCTAACCCTTCCGGCCGGGGGTATCGTATACCTTGCGAAACTCCTGAGCAAAGAGTCCAATTTCCTGGGTGATGTCAAATCGCTTTTCACAGATGGGGATACCCAAGCCAATGCATCATCTGTTAGGAGAGATGCGATGTAGGCCACTGGAAGCAGGAAATCGAGAAGGGTTGGAGTGATTTCGAATTGTATAAAACACTGGTTTAGGAAACTACGGCAACCATGGGGGTCCCCAGCATAGCGATTGGGTGTACGAAGACGGGGTTCAGAGAACTGGAGCCAGGGTACGGGAGCAGTACTAGGGCTGGTAGCAGTAGAGTTGGTGTGGGCCGAAAGGGCAAAACTAGGAGGAGGGGTTAGTATCAGGTCAGTAAGATGTGTGATATTCTTCTGCAATAATTCCATGCGCTGGTCATTGTTTTCAATGTATCTCTCAATTCTAGAGAACATACTGGTGTGCATGTCCAAGACTCACCCCACCTCAGCGGGGTCCATGTTTGTTGGGCTGAGCATACTGTGACGATGTGCTCAACACAGACAAGATGTGACCATGCTGCTTAGGTGGGGTAATGTATATAACGCCCATCCACAGCTGTGTGGGCGCGTCTGGAGTGTAGAGTAGTCGAGGTAGCTGAGTAAGGGTAACAGAAGTGAGAGTAGTCTTGATACTTACCGGGGTTAGTAGTGGATAGGTACGGATCGTTGAGGGTGCATTAGCTGAGGTCAGCATTGGAGAGGTACAGATCGTCGAGAGTAAGCCGGGGTCAGGGATGGAGAGATGCAGATGGTCAAACTTAAGCTGGGTCAGGCAAGAGCGGAGTCCGAAGGCAAGCAGGGTCAGGCAACAAGGCAAGACAAACACATCTGGAACAGAACAGACTGTGGACAAGCACATTCACAAATGGAGATTATACTCAGCCGATGAGCCTCTGGCACTGCAGAGTATTTACAGGGAGTTGTGACCAATCAGAGCAGGAGGCGTGTCACTGAGCTGGATTCTGATAGGATGCTAAGCTGCAAGAGGCAGGTGTACGGAATCTTCCTGTTGAATTACTAAGAGGATACAGCTGTGTGTGCTGCACGTGTGCAGTGCACGCATGTCGCGTGTTAATGATGTCACCATGGGGAGATAACCGTGAGGCGGAGCTGGCATGCGCTCCTAAGATGACGACTGGACTCAGGGTGAGGTTTGGGAGCGGTGCTGGTAGCTGGATGTATGGAAAGTAAGTTTTGCTTGCGTCGACCACGCGGCGCCTCACGGATCCTTACACCCCTCTAGAGGGAGTTAAATCTGCTGACACACAGTCTTCACCCCTGGTGCCAGGATTTCCTTCCACTTGCCATCACGGAGAATTCGGGAGAATGCATCAGCATCAATGTTCTGTCTCCCAGGTTAATTTTTCAAACTAAAATTGTTAGTAGCAAGAGCAGCTAACCATTCGTGTCCCGTAGCATACAACTTGGCTGAAGAGAGGATTTAGGTAAGGCGATTATCGGTGTGAACTACAAACAGTGCTCCATATAAGTAATCGTGCTCACAAATGCTACAGGTCTCAGTCCCTCAGAGGGTTCTTGGTATAGCATGGTTCCGACGTCTTAAAATAGTAAATAAGACTATTTCCCTTGCATGCCCCACCCCCACGAGATGGAGGGCATCCTTTTGTCAGTTCGGTCACCAGCTGGACTTTTGCTGAGAAGTATTTCACATTTTACCTTGGCTTTGGCCAAGATGCGATAGCCCCAACTTTAAGGGGTTTGTGGAAATTCCCTTGTTAGAGACAATATGCCCAACGTAGGTGACAGAGATTCTGAAGAACCTGCATTTATCCAGGGACAGCATCATGCCACATTTACTCAATCATTCCAATACCTTCATCAGGCTTGTCTCACGTTCTTCTAAAGTTTTTCTGAAGAGGATAATGTTATCTAAGTAAACTAATACCTCCTGCTGGTTCATATCCCCCATTACTCATTACATAAGTCTCTGGAAATTAGCCGGCGCTCACCACACTCCCTAGGGCAGTGCTGCGCAAACTGGGGGGTGCGACCCCCATGGGGGCCGCGAGACTGCCGGCGGGGGGCGCAGGGTTTACAGAGGCCCCGCGCGCTTCCCGAAGGCACTTAAATTAAGTGCCGGGGGAGCTGCAGGGCCTCTGTAAACCTTACTTACCTTGGCTGCGGCGGCTTCCTTCCTGCATCGCCATGGCAACGCGGCGTCAAAATGACGCCGCGAGGTCATGTGACGCCACGTTGCTATGGCAACGTGACGTCATGACGCCGGAGCGCAGGTAAGTGCGGGTTAGGGGGGGCGCGGGAGTGAGGGGACCGCCGGCAGGGGGGCGCAGGGAAAAAGGTTTGCGCCCCCCTGCCCTAGGGCATGTTTTCAGACTAAGAGAACCCCAATGGGCTGATGAAGGTTGCCTTCTTCTTATCCTGGCTGTTCATGGGGATTTTATAGTACCTCACCAACTGAAAACCAGGTGCTTCTCTTGAGGCAGTCCAAAGCATTTTCAATTCTGGGCATAGTGTACTGATTGGGAGTGGTCCTTTTATTCAGGGTACGGTAATCAATACACATCCGTACTGCCCCACTTTTGTTTTCTGTGCACCACAATTGGGAATGTGAAAGAACTCCTTGGGGCCGATTCACTAAGCTACGTTAAGTAGCGCTAAAATGGGTTATATCGCCCGGCCGCAAAAGGCTGAAGCCATAAGCGCTATTCACTAAGGCTGCTCGGCGTGTTTACGGCCGGCCTTGGCCAAAAGGGCCATAGCGCACGATCACCTTCTCCCCCCCTGCTATCGTGCTAAAAGTTATTTAGCACGATAACTATTATAAACAATGCAGCCTGTAAGAACTGCATGGAGACGCTGCGTCTCAATGCACGGATCTTACAGGCGATCGTGCTGGCCAAATATGATTTTTAATACTAGTGTACATGTGCAGGGGGTCTCCTGAGCTGAACCGCATTGGTTTCAGGTCCGAGGACCCCCTACTTCAGGAGATATAGGCCCCTTTATGGGGTGCCGGTATCCCCTGCAGAATTTAAATGTCCCGGTCACGTGACGCGGGAGCTTTAAACTGCAGGGGATACCGGCACCCCATAACGGGGTCTGTATCTCCTGAAGTAGGGGGTCCTCGGACCTGAAACCAATGCGGTTCAGCTCAGGAGACCCCCTGCACATCTACACTAGTATTAAAACACACACATAACAATAAATAATAATTCATTACCGTAGCGGCTATCCGCTATGGTAATGAAGCAGCATTAATGTATTTTTATTAATAGTGTGCGGGAGCAGGGGGTCCCCTGAGCTGAACCGCATTGATTAATGGCTCAGAGACCCCCTGCATCCCGAGTTACAGGCCCCGGTATGGGGCATCGGTGCCAGTGTCGGCGCCATCTTTATAGCGTCCAAGACGCGACGTGGGCTCAATAAAGATGGCGTCCGCACTGGCACCGATGCCCGAAACCGGGGCCTGTAACTCAGGAAGCAGGGGGTCTCTGAGGCAGAAATCAATGCGGTTCAGCTCAGGGGACCCCCTGCTCCCGCACACTATTAATAAAAAATACATTAAAGCAGCTTCATTACAATAGCGGATAGCCGCTAAGGCAATGAAGGGGTTAAGGCTTAATAGCATGTTTATTGGGGACAATTGCCCCCACTAAACATAGCAATATACCACACACATCCCCCCGCCCCCTAACACATACTATACATTAATGGGCAAAATTACTATTATCCACATATGGATAATAATGCATTAACCATTAAATATACATTAATCACATTAAATACATTTTCTACTCACCATTGTCCTGCACCCACGATGGAGGACATCCGCATCTTCCTCCCCGTCCATACAGTGGGATGCTGAAAAACATACACAATAAGAAAAAGTGCCAAACTAATGTCCCCTAACCCCTTAATGACCTTAGCGGTTATTAACCGCTACAGTCATTAAGGGGTTAAGCCACCCTGACCCGATACCCACCCTTCACCCATTTATTTGTACAGTGGCTTCATCATGTATATATATATATATATATATATATATATATATATATATATATATATATATATATATATATATATATATATATATATATATATACTGTATATGCATGATTAACCAATATACAAATAAATACTGTACATGGCCAAATACAAATCTCTCCAAATATCAAACAGCATCAAGCTCAATCAATATCTAATAAATCAAAATACAAACACTCAATTTGACAATGTGTACATGATACAAATAATCTTTGCATCATATATGCTATGTAAAACAATGCTTAAAATCAAATGCACTAATCCAAACAAGATACAAATACAATCATTAAAGATAAACAAAGCATCAACACATTTAATTTACCATCAATTAATCCAATCACCAATCAATTACAATACAAATCAATTACACACCTCAAATCCAACAAACAAACCACTGTGAACAATAATCTATGTCAACGTAACCATCAAAATAAATCTATCTTCCAAAAATAAGCCAATAAAATAATCTATAGCAACCAGCCTTCAACTAAACATTAGCAAAAATGACATGTACATTATAAACACATTTTAACACAAAGCAGCCAATTGCAATTCCAAAAACCATACAAACAAGGCAAGCCAACACGTTTTTATTATACCTGTATGTATGTCCATCTATAGTTTACATACATAAATACAGGTGCAATAAAAGAGCATGAAAAACACTTGAAACACATTAGGAATCAACATATAATACAACCACTGATTTGTCCTGTACATATGTATACCCATAGTGACATACATACATTCAGGACAAATAAATGGACATTAAAAAAAAATGGACGTCACGAAAAAAATGACAAAAAACCTGTAAAATAAAATTAAAATACATTTTCTTTTTTTACTTACCATTAGATGAACTTGTCACAGCAATGAAGGGGAACTGGAAGCACTGGAGCAGCTAATCCAACAACAGGAACCAGGTAACCATAAAATAAAAAAACCATTACCATCCACAAGTGTCTTTATCTTCTTTTTTCTAGTTGTAATCCATAGTGGGGTCTTCTCCGTCTTCTTCTGGGGTCTTCTGTCTTCTTCCGTGGTCTTCTTATCTTCATACGCCACGCCCTGGTCTTCTTTCTTCATAGGAGGTCTTTCCTCCTCGGCGTCAAGCCTGAAAATGAGACGACATAGGCTTTTAAAGGCCTATGACGTCACATTTTCGTCATATGGTTCTCACGGTCCTGATTGGGCCGTGAAAACCATGTGTTTTGGCTGACAAAAAAAAAATTATGACGTCATTTAAAGGCAATGAAAGCACAGCCAATCAGAATTGGCTGTGCTTCAATTGCCTTTAAGATGACGTCATGAACAGAAAGATGGCCGGCCTCACATGGTACGGTAGCCAATCAGAGCGTGGGAACTCCATCCCAACTCTGATTGGCTCAAGTAGACCATGTGACAGAGGCTTTGGGGAGAACGGATGTGACGTTATTGAAAGCCTCACACATGGTACTTGAGCCAATCAGAGTTGGAATGTATTCCCCACGCTCTGATTGGCTACCGTACCATGTGAGGCCGGCCATCTTTCTTTTCATGACGTCATCTTAAAGGCAATTGAAGCACAGCCAATTCTGATTGGCTGTGCTTTCATTGCCTTTAAATGACGTCATCATTTTTTTTTGGTCGGCCAAAACACATGGTTTTCACGGCCCAATCAGGACCGTGAGAACCATATGATGAAAATGTGACGTCATAGGCCTTAAAAGCCTATGTCGTCTCATATTCAGGCTTGACGCCGAGGAGGAAAGACCTCCTATGAAGAAAGAAGACCAGCGCAATAGGCTGATTGTGCGCATTTTGCGCCGAGGGCAAAAAAAAAACCTTTTAAGAGCGATAAAGCGCAGTTATCACTGCTTAGTGAATCTCACTGCAGCCTTATCGGGCTTAAAGGGTACTTTGCGCTCTTAAAGCCACTTAACGGAGCTTAGTGAATCGGCCCCCTTGACTCAGAGATTATACCTGCAGTCAGTAATGCTGATGTAGCCAGGTTTCCCCTTTTGTTGCGGACCCCCCTCCTTGTACTCACTGCCGTTCGCGGAGAGGTGTGGGGGCATGTAGCGAGCAGCGCGCTATCGCAGGGATGAGGCCGGTTGCCGGGGACGCGTGCGGGCCGTTGCTAAGGCCGCGGTCGCGTTGCAAAGGTCCCGGCGGCTCGCGGTGCAGGACACCGTCATGGCAGTTGTGTTGCGCATGCGCAGTGAAAAGCGCGTGAACGCTAGCCTACCAGGGAAGGCTTTTGGAAGGGACTACAAGTCCCATGAGCCTCTGAGCGCCCCACGTGATGCCAGGGAGCCAATAGGGCTAGAGTATCTCCCTGCACAGAGGGATTGATACAATTCGCGGGCTCTGAGCACGCTAGTAAGTCAGTGCCTGGAGCAGCTAGGGGAAGGAGGTAGGGTGCAGGAGTCAGTGACTCCCTGCACTAGGCCAGCAGCCCCCTAGGCCCCAGATAGCCCTGAGTCACCAGTAGCTGAGTGTTGTAGGGACAGGCCCCAGGTTAGGGACTCTGCCCCTTACTACACAGAGTCAGTTAGATACACAGCGGACGCTGCGCGTCCATCCAGAGGTTTGGGCTCAGACCTCAGCTACCGCTGCAGAGGCCTTCCGGGTGGGATCGCCCTGGATGGTAGTTCCTGTGTTCCTCTGTCATCAGATCCTTTGTGAAGCTCCGTTGCAGGCCCGAGCACTGGAGTGCTCGGCAGGTAACCCCCTTCAAGTGCACCAACGATCCTACATATTATTATTACGGGACTAGTGGCTGCGCAGTCACACCTATCCTCTCCCTTTAAGGGTGCAGGACATATTGCGTGGGGTTATTGGACACGGGGTGGGATCACCCGGTGTAGGTGGGAGCGTCCTGCGAGACGCAGTTTTCAGTGTCTCCTCTAGAGAGGGCAACCTGTTGATTTATGAATGAATACATGCCCTGCAGTAAAGTCAGTTCTGTTTCACCACTGTTTGCTTAATGTGATTGTTTCCTGTGAGGGCCTCCTCCCACTCTGTTGGGATCCCTCTCAGGTGAAGGCGTTACACCACGAGATCGTATTAAATTGTATGTACCCCAGGCTCCCCAAGCGGAGGCTTAGGCTCCTGAGAGCCACACAGGTTACAGAGCAAGGTAGTAGCATCTGTATTCACAGGGAATACCTGTTACATTTGGAGGCGCTGCTGAGATTCAGACCTGGGGTGCCTAGTAAAATTGTGTATAAATTCCCAAATCATGTTCTCCCCGTCCAGCCTGGAAGTCAACGCGTGGGCCTTCAAGGTCAGTGAACCACCCAGTCATGTAGTAGCTGTAGGGAACGTTCCGGTCACAGCATCCGCGAGCCAAATATGAGACTCACTAGGGAAACTGCTGGGTATTGAAACTTTGGAGCACACCGGGCCGCGGGAATATGACTGCAACTTTGAATGGAGCACCATACTATTTACGGCAGGGCGTGAGATATGTCGGGACAATGTGCCCCAGACCTTACAAGGCTCCGAGGCCCCGCCCGGAGGCTATTCGGTAGTATTTGCAGCCCTACCTAAAATCAGAGAGGTGTTCACCTCTTCACACTCTCCAACCACTGAACTGGTTGCGGATGAACCCTCTACCAGTGACTGGCAGACGATAGCGCCCATCTCAAGTACCCCTGCCAGTACTTCTCGCCCACCCGGAGTGACCTTTTTTTCAAGTGCATTTGAGGGAGCCACTAGCTGGGCCCAGAGGCAATCACTGTCGTCCCCTGTCCCTGATGAACTCTCAATCTATGCTCCGGCCCCCTCTACTGACAATTTCAGGGCTGACAGTGGCCCCATCCTTGGAGGATTCCACCTGAACATGACTGTGCCTCAACTTGTCGAAACAGTGGCTCTCGCCTCTCAACCTCAAAGTTTCAGGAAACTAAAGCCCTTCTCCGGAACACTGCCGACACCTACCGGAGAAGAAGGGTTTGAAACATGGAGAGAACATACCATCCACATATTAGCTGAATGGTCGTGTTCCGAGGCCGTCAAGCGGCAACGACTAGTGGAGAGCCTCCGTCCCCCAGCTGCGCTATTGGTTCGAACGCATCGGGAAGTAGAAGGAGAGGTGACGGTTTATGAGTTGTTAGAAATGCTCACCCAGTCCTTTGCGTGTGAAGACGATGAAGATGAGCTGATGGCAAAATTCAAAGCTCTTCGGCAAAGGGAAGGAGAAGACTTGTCCGCGTTCGCTTGCAAGCTCCAGCTGTCCCTAGGGAATCTCCTGTCCAAAAAGTTTGTGGTGGCCGCGGAAGTGGACCGACATCGATACAAGCAACTATTGAAAGGTTCACTGCCGCTGGACACTACAGCTATGTTGATGCGAATTGCCCCCGTCACTGCCACACCACCCAACTACATGGAACTAATGCGGATATCCAGAGGCATGAAGTACAACTGCATTTTCACACCCGTAAGAAAGGCAAGGACGGCCACAGGGAGGATACCAAGGAAGCACCAGTACCTAAAGAAAAGGGGACCAAGAAAGAGAAAGATGTAGAGGATACTGAAGTGTCCCGATTGCCCCCTCGGTCCTCAGGCCGGGCAAGATCGCGCCCGGAAGTACGCTGTTACAACTGTGGGGAAGATGGACATATCTCAAGGTTCTGCTCAAATCCTCGAAAACCCCATATGGTCGCCAAGTCCTACACGGTACGGGCACAGAAAGCCCTCACCTCCTTCCCGGAATTACCCGAAAAGACCGAAAAAGACTCAAGGGAGGCTGTCACAACAGAAAATCCACAACCAGACGTTTACTGCCGAGTAGAGCCCACCGCCATAATCAGAATCGTTGTCGAGGGGATCTATTCTTCAGCATTGATGGATACTGGGTCACAGGTGACCATCATCTATCGCCCATTTTATAATCAGCACCTCAGCCACCTGCCCTTGCAGTCCGCCGAAAAGATGACCTTGTGGGGGCTGAGCAAAGACGATTACCCCATCGACGGAATAGTGGCGGTCAAGTTAGACATCCTCCAGTTGAACACTAACAAGTCGCATCCCATGTTGGTGGAAGCCCTGGTCTGCCCGGAGGCTCGAGAACCCCCCAGTGCCCCCATCATACTGGGCACGAATGCAGATATAGTGATGTCGGTGATTCGCTCCTTCCTGCAAGAAACCGGTGAACTACCATTGGCATCCCTGAACATAGCCCCTGGACTACGGGAAGAATGCTATCGAGTGGCAAATGAAGAAGAGTATGGCGATATGTCTAAACTAGAGCAATGGTTACTTGAGATTCCACCAGGGGGAGTACAGTGTGTGATGGCACTGATCGCGTACCCCCAACGGTATGAACAGGGCTGATACTTTTCGCTAGAGACCCTTCCCGAGTCTGAACTCCATTGGGGATATCGGATGATACCTGAAGTACGAGAGTGGTCATCCAAAGTCCCCAGGAAGGTTAAGGTGACTATCCAAAACGTGTCGCTTCATACGGTGTCACTGGAATGAGGACAACGGCTGGGTAGAGTTTACCTAGTGGATCCTGTAGACGATACCGCAACCGTCCAGGCCGTCTGCGTGTGGAAGAAGCCTGAGGACCTACAATTTGACTTCGGAGAGTCTCCCCTGGAAGAGGAATGGAAGGAGAGGCTACGTGATCAGTTGAGAGAGAGATGAGGAGTGTTCTCTACTAGCGAGATGGATGTGGGATGCAGTAGAAGCGCTCAGCACACCATCCGTCTGAATGATGAGACTCCGTTTAGAGAAAGGTCTCGGCGTATAGCACCTCGTAGACGATGTGCGGGGTGTCTTGAAAGAGATGGAAACCGCCGGCATAGTGACCGAATCTCGAAGTCCTTATGCCTCGCCGATTGTGGTGGTCTGTAAGAAGAATGGGTCCGTACGATTATGCGTGGACTACAGAACTCTGAATAAACGTACGGTGCCTGACCAATACACACTACCACGCATAGAAGAGATCCTCAGCGCATTGTCCGGAAGCCAGTGGTTTAGCGTGTTGGACCTTCGATCGGGATATTACCAGGTTCCCATGAGCACGGCTGATCAGGAAAAGACGGCATTCGTCTGTCCGTTGGGCTTCTATCAGTTCACCCGGATGCCCCAAGGTATTCGCTGTGCTCCCGCCACCTTTCAACTGCTTATGGAGAAGAAGATTGGCGACATGTGTCCTAGGGAGTGTCTGGTATACTTAGACGTATTAGGGTTAGGGTTAGGGTTAGGGTTAGGGTTAGGGTCACTGCGGCATAATTGTGTTCGGGGAAACTCTCGAGGAACATGAGACTCGGCTGATGAAGGTGCTGGATCGACTTGATCAAGAAGGATTGAAACTCTCCCTAGACAAGTGTCATTTCTGCCGGACCTCGGTCACTTATGTGGGCCATGTTGTATCGGCAGATGGAGTGGCTAATGACCCGGCCAAGGTAGAGGCGGTGGTGAATTGGCCGAGACCCGAGAATGTGATGGAATGAGGTCCTTTCTCGGGTTTTGCGGGTACTATCGGCGGTTTGTAGATGGATATTCCAAGAAAGCGGCCATGTGAACAACTTGCTGAAAGTCTATCCAGAAGAACCCAAACAGAAGAAGACCACGCCGAGAACACCTTTCGGGGATCAGTGGACACCAGCATGTGAAGAAGCGTTTAAAGGTCTTAAAAAGAGTTTAACGGAAGCGCCAGTTCTGGCTTATGCTGACCCTGAGAAGCCTTACATCCTGCACGTAGATGCCAGCCTTAACGGATTGGGAGCGGTACTACATCAGAAGTATCCTACTGGGCTGCAACCGGTGGCCTATGCAAGTAGAAGTCTGACACCCAGTGAAAATAATTATCCTGTCCACAAGCTGGAGTTTCTTGCCCTCAAACGGGCTATATCTGAAAAACTACATGACTATCTCTACGGAGTTACCTTCGAAGTCAGAACGGATAACAACCCGCTGACCTATGTACAAACAACCGCCAAATTAGATGCGACCGGTCATAGATGGATGGCCACCCTCGCCAATTACCGTTTTTCTCTAAGATACAAACCTGGACCTCTCAATATAGGCGCCGATGCTCTCTCTAGAAGATCGGGATTGGGCGAGATCTCGGATGACGGGCCTTGGGAAGAAATCCCGGGACCAGGGATGAGAGCCATGTGTTCCACTGCGGCTATTGTAAATGATCGAGTGGCATTCTCAGAGTTAAGGGTCATGGATTCTTTAGGGTGTCGACCACAAGGCCTTCAAAAAGCTTACTGTCACCCTGATGGTATGGGTCTAACTCAAAACGTTATCTTCACTTGGAAGGAATTGGTAAAAGCACAGACATGTGATCCTGCGGCTATGGCTGTCCGAGAAGCGCTACGCCACAATGATCCCTCCTTAGTGAAACGAGCTCTTTCCAATGAGGTAGGCCTCCTCATGTGAGAATGGGACAAATTCGAGATGGATAACGGGCTACTCTACCGGGTTGTTCAGTTCCACAATCATCCTGATCGTCGACAACTCTTTCTACTGCTGTGGCAGCTTTTATTCTAACAAATCACCGGTTTTTCCCTGGCTTTTTCCTGGAATGCGACGCTCTTCACCTGGCGCATTCCGCGTTCATTTTGCGTTCCCAGCCACGGGTCATGCGTGGCTGACGCGCGGTTGATGCGTTTATTGAGAATTGTTCG
Organism: Ascaphus truei; assembly: GCF_040206685.1. NCBI lineage: Eukaryota > Metazoa > Chordata > Amphibia > Anura > Ascaphidae > Ascaphus > Ascaphus truei. Next base: position 244,563 of record NW_027456815.1, read on the forward strand.
GATTTAATAGGCAGCAATTCTTTGCGTGTCCGCCAGATGGCAGATATTCATGACTTGTAATGCGCATGCGCTTCAGTAATGTGTCGACTTGCAGGTGTTTTGTATAAAAAAGATACCACAGTGTGCTATTGTAACTTGGCCTTGAGACTGAAGGAAGAGGTTGCAAAAATGTATCAATTTAGACTTTTCATATTAAAGAAAGACAAAGACCAGTTTCAGTTACAGTATTCTCCAGAGACCCGCCCGCCATGAGTGTTCAAGTGCAGCCCGCTTTCCAAAAACCCGACAGAAGTTACGCGTATTTGATATGGGCCGCGATTAATGCAACAGAGGATAAGATGGCAACAGTTGTTCAAATTTATCAGTATTTTATCGAAAACTATGACTTTTACAAATTTTCGCCAACTCCTCATACGTGGAAGCGTGCAGTAAGGAAAAGGTTATGTAGCGATCCCTGTTTTTATCGTATTGAGCCACAATTTGTTGGAGGGTATTGGTGTGTATCACCGGATTTTTCCTGTATCTATGATCATGATGACGGCAAAAGGCAAAGGGTCGTGTTAAAACCAACTATGAAATGACAGTCGCTGCCAAGCACTGCACCAGCACCGGCTTCCAATGACGGTCCCGCCGTCAGTGACAACCCTGAGCCTGAGCCGGATTTCGCGTGCAGTTTCGATCAAGCTTGCATGTACCTAAGCAATTTCCAGCCTCATCAGCTGACAGCTGCAAACTATCGACGTGGATGATCAAGAACGCTGGACTGGCAGTGGACCAGCGCCGGCGCCAGCTGAATGGGAAATTCTATGGTGAGTATTGTTGCCGTATTATTTTCTGTGTTTTTGTTATTTTGACAATACAGTATCAATATCAGTGCGATTCAAAAATCAATCGATTCTCCTGTAAGCAATATCATTGGCTGAGCGGCTTCTACAGTACTGTACTGCAGTTACTGAACAATTGGTGGAAAGCTAGGCGCATGCGCATTGGAACCTTCTTGAAACGCATACTGTATGCGTGTCATTACATCGACGGTAGGCACATGCGCATGTGAACAGGAGACGCCCCCGAGAAAATTATTTGTGGGACTGGCTGGGAACTTCTTTAGACCATTACAGTAAAACTTTTCTTTTTGTTTTTCCTCAGAAAAGAAAACGGCTAATGGAGGGATTTCGATGGATAATATCACTTTGTGTAACAATGCCTGCACATTGCTGAATCGGATTTAAAAACCCACGTACCGGAGTCTACAGTTTAGTGGCCGTTGTTATTGATTAGGATAGAATACTGTACCTGAAACAGTATGCTGATGTTTTCCGGCCGTACAGTATACTGTGTAATAAACCCGAAAAAAAATAAAACTATGCATTTATTCTACATGTATCACATACATTATGTGTCTTCTACAGTATACAGTGCCGGTACATACAGCACAGTACAGTTTGTGTATTTCTATTCTTCTATTATTTTAGTACTCTTACAGTATACAGTGCAGTATGCCTCGACATTCTAGAAACACTGTATTTTGTTACACTATCAAAGGAGCAAATGGAAACAATGTGAGATAAATGAACATGTTCTTTTATTGGTGGAGTAAGTACAAAAACATTTATTTACAAACACTGTACAATGTAGAAACATTTTAAGTGCACAGCAATTCAAAACATCAACAGGTGTACAGTGGGATGGTGTGCAAAACAGTCTGCACCACTACAGTCCTCGACCCAAAATACAATACATTCTTTAATATCTACACATATTAAAACAATCCGTTCTGTGGGTCTGAGCGGGTTGAAATTTGCCTGGTCCTCATGCGGAAGGACCCTTGCCATAGTGGCCAAATATCATCCTTCCACGTCCCCCAGAACTGGAGATACAAAAATACAGTTTAAAAGCACATTACAAAAGTGGCTTTTTTCTGCCATGCAAGTCAATGGCAGAAACCTTAACTTTACCATTATCCTGACTCCGTTCTGTGTCCACGAGAGGGTCGCTATTTGCCATGCAATCCTGCCGGAACTAGGACTAATTGGTGACCGAATCTCAGCCCTCTAGGTTGAACAGAACCGGAGTTATGGGTTCCAGGTTTCTACTCATTCTGACTTAGCCGTTTCAAAGCAGCGCGGCTTTCTCCGCCATTACGGTCAATGATAGGACCCTCCTCGCCGGCGTGACCCTTTCTCGCCGCCATTACTGGTCGGACCCTGTTGGGGTCAAGTGAGGGGGTTCCTAACATCTAGGGGCAAAATGAATTTTATTTCTAGGTGCCCTAGAACAGAAGTTCCCACGCCAATTGGCCGTGAACTTGACCGAGGCCCTAGTTCCCACGCCAATTGCGCGATCAAAGCTCTTTTTTGACAATGTTGCCGCTCCTGCGGTTTTTCGGTCTGGCAGTAAAAAAACACACAACAACATCTCCTTTATTTATGTACAGTACAGCAGGTCAAAACTTGTACAGTACAGTACAATACAGTCCAGCACAACAGTATGGTCTTACCTGTGATTACAATTTTTTTTATTCATACAGTATAATGCAGTATACAAACGAAACATCTCCTTTATTAAAGAAACATATACAGTACAGTGGGATGGTGCGCAACACTGTCAGTCAGACCTGCACCAGTACAGTCCTCGAGGGCAGCAAACAGGGCAGGTTTTCAGGACAACCTTGAAAGCTGTGCCTGTTTGCGGCCCCCAGGGACTGGAATTGTGCATGTCCTGTGTGTGTGGACAGCAAGTTAAAACATTTCTGTACAAGTAAAAAAACACACAACAACATCTCCTTTATTTAAGTACAGCAGGTCAAAACATGTACAATACAGTACAGCACAACAGTATGGTCTTACAGAAAGTCCTCCACATTGTCCGTCCATGGCCGATTCCTTACATGGCGCAAAACGCCATTAATGCAGTCTCGAACGCCTTTCATTACAGGATCTGTAATTGTATAAAAGCGCCGCATTTCATCCAGAATGTTTTTCCTTAAATTGACAGGAAGCGCCTTTTTTACGCGATTCCCATCGTAGTTCACTTTGAAGGCCCAGTCGCAGTACAAAGAGTAGGGAACATGGTGCTTAAAAAGTAACAAGGCATACTTGTGGGGTGCACCAGCACTCTTCACCCTATACGTCTCCCTGAGCGTCGGTGGCAGATCGCACAGGGTGATGTCGGGCACCGTATCGATGCGAGCGGGTGTAGGTCTTTTGGGAGTGGGTGTGCTTGAGGCGGCGGGCAATGGTAGGTTGTCTGGGAGGAAGCTTTCCTCCGGTCATGGTCGCCGTGTTGTCTCCTGGCGTGGTCTTGACGGGGTTGTCATGTCCTCCTCAACGGCATACATGTACACTACATCTTCTGGTGGAGGGGTTGCGCTTGGTGATGGAAGGGGGTCGAAGGTCCCATTCATCACATCCATGTCACCCCCCTGCTCCAGCGTCGGGGAAACAGGGGCATTAACACCGAGCAAATAATGTATACCCGCTATTTCAGCTTCTATCTTCTCCATCCGTCGATCCATCCGTTGATCCATTTGTAGCATCCGTTGCTCCACGTTTAGCATTGTCTCCAGAAGCAGATCTATCTTTGCTAGCACAATAGAATTCCCGGGGAGATCCACAGTTATCCCATTCAGCATCCGGTCTAACGAGCTGCTTCTTGTGCATGGCGTGTGAACATCTGGGGGGATGTGGATACCTGGTAGAGGAGAAGCGGAGAAGTGGCAGCGTCGTCGAAGAGGGATGGAGAAAGTGACCTTTGGATTTCCGGCCGAGAAGCAGAGTCGTCTAAGAGCAAGGGAGAAAGTGACCCGTGGATTTCAGAGGTGGCAGCGTCGTCGGATGGAACCGGAGAAGATGGGGGTGGAGAAGACGGGCTGAAGATTTCCAGGGACTGCGGCGGCAGAGTCGTTGAATTGTATGCGAGGAATTGGTCTGCGGGTTCGATGGGTTGGCTGCCAATCGTTTTGCGTCGAGAGTACATCACCGTATATCTTCTTGACATAATAAGGCTTACGTCTATGAAAACCCTTTGCCTTTGGGGTCAGCAGAAGGTTTTCTTTATTGGCCTTAGCCTGTCGCTTTTGCCTTGGCGTGGAAACGGCTGCCGCCTTTCGCTTTTTCAGCTTGACAGGCACGGCAGAGGCGAGTGGGTTTCTGCGTCCGTTGAATCGGGGTTCCATGGAAGCAGGTGGCACAATGCAGTATCTGAAACCAAATGATTTAGACCGGCGCTAGAAAAAATAGCGGTGATAAAGTGATAGATTCACATGAAAGAAGGAGTGTAACTAAAACGATTTCTCAACCTTCCTATGGGGAATGTGTACAGATTCCCCTCAAGTAGAGTGGACGCAGGTGGTTGGAAGGGAGCAAAAGTTGCAGGAACACCCCCTATTATACCACTTTTGGTTAGCTTTCTGCTAATGTCATTTTCACTCTTGGTTGGGCTTCTCTGACAGTTCAAATGGTTTCTTTATGCAGATACTGAGATAAACCAAGATCATGCATTCATTCCCATCAGTGAAACTTCTTCATCAGTCGCTGCTTCTTCATAAAATACTCTTGATCATGGCCACTTTCAAGTACGGTCAGTAACCACGATCTCTACATGCTGATGAAGAGATCCTCCGCCTGGGCCGAGAAATCCACTCCCTGCGTGACGGTCTGGAGGACCAAGAAAACCGGGACCGCCGCCAGAACCTGAGGATCCGCGGCGTCCCGGAAGCGGTCCTACCCGGCCACTTAAGGGAGTATCTGAGGGACCTGTTTACCCTACTATGTGCTGACCTGGACCCCCGGGACATGGAAATAGACAGAGCTCACAGAGCGTTGGGGCCACGGTCAGAGGACGTGAACCGTAAACGCGATGTCATCGTGTGGCTTCACAGCTATTCAACCAAAGATAAATTGATTGGAGCGTGCAGGGAGAGGGACTCCAGTTCCGCGGAGAATCACTCCAGGTCTATAACGACCTGTCGAAGCTAACGATCAACCGCCGCAAGGAACTACGTCCCCTCACACTGCTGCTAAGGGAGAAGGGTATCAACTGCAAGTGGGGTTTCCCTTTTAAATTGGTCATAAACAACAAGGGGAAATTCCTCACTATCAAATACCCCGAAGATATGGACCGAATGGCGAAAGCCCTGGGCCTTACCGTGTTGCCCTCCTGAGCCTCTGAATCATCTGGGCCCCGCTCCCGGGATATGGAAGACCAGCCAGTGAGAGCATCGGAGCGACTGGCAGAACAAAGGCAAACGCGGGATAGATGAGGAGGCTGCCAAGCTACTCACCTGCCCCGACACCCCCCGAGAGCCGGAAAAACTCCATCGCAAGGACAAGATGGCGTCGGAGGGCACCTCACTTACCTTGAGGAGGCCCGGGCGCTCACCGTCCAGCTCATCACTCACAGCACCCTCGAGGATCGCCCGCTTCCGGCTACCAGCTCCCCATCGCAAGAGCGTCCTAGAGGTGTGCAGGCAAGAGGAACCCGCGAGTTGCGGCCGAGATGCACCACACGGCAGACCCTCGTCGTCCCTCTCCCCTCGGCTGAGGGGGGCTCGGCGCACCATCCCCCGACCCACGAAGAAGGTGACTGCTGCGCTTCCTGGGACTTGCTCCGCAAGGCAGCAACACCCCAGGACAATAACGACCCAGTCCGCCGCACCCCGGCAATCCCTGCCGAGGACTCCGTTGGACAGGGTCTGTAACGCAGAGACACGCGTAGACTCAGTTAGTTATTACCCCAGTTATCCCAAGTTATGCGAACCCCATTAACTTGTTAAATAGAGTGTTGCCATAGTGCGCTAGAAGGTTTAAAACAAAGGTTCCACTTCGCTTAGGTCCCCCATACCCCCACTCCCCCCCCCACCACCCGCACCCCTTCCCACTCCACTACCCAGTCCCCCCCCCACCACGCGACCCTCTTCTCCCTTCCCTAGATTTAACCCCCACCTACCCCACCCCTGCAGATGCTCAAAACCCCAGATTATAAAAATATTTTTAAAAAAAAGACGTGTAAATACACGAGATACTTGAATATGCGACCAAAATGAATGTGAAAATTACGCCATCAACCAAGTGTTGGAACAACAATGCCTATACATGTACCCCCTTTTATTGACGCAGCTTCCCTCGCCCCCCGTGTCCCCCCTCTTCCCCCCCCTCCCTCCTTCCCCCCCAGCCCCTCCCTCCCCTATCCACTCCCCCTCCCTTCCCCCCCACTTCCCCCCTCCCCCCCTATATAGTGACTCACAAACTCTTAAGTCAATGATGATGTCACATTAGGGAGAGATGTAGAGGTTTAAACTGAATGTGTAACATGTGCAACCTATCTGATATATGTACTCTGATGCGTGATACGCCATCACACACATAAGGCAGAATGCCTTCCCTCCCCACAGCCCCCCCCCTCCCCCCCCAATCCCCCCCTCCCCTTCCTCCTCCTTCCCTCCCCCCTCCCCCTCCCCCCCGTCCTCCTCCTCCACCCCTCCCTCCTCCCCCCCTCCCCTCCCCCCCCCAATATCGACTCAATGATGATGCCACATTGTGGAGAGGTATAGGGATATAGCGGCTACAGGAAGCCAGAGTGCCCTCCAAAAACTGAATGTATAATCTATGTACCCAATCTGATGCATTTTCTCTGATGTTTGACACGTCTACCCGCACTCAGGACAAAATACCCCTGCCCCCCCTCTCCCTCCCTCGCAATCCCTCCCCCCTCCCCTCCTCCCCCTCCCCCCCACCCCCACCCCATTTACCACAAGGGACTCATATGCAAATAAGGTTGTGCAACGTACACAAGGATAGAAATGTACAATATTAACTAAGGCAACTTGTCCCCCCCCTCACCACCCCCCTTTCCCCCCCGTTCCTCTCCTACAAGGGAATTATAGGTAAACAAGGTGATACAGAGCAAACAGTAACTGAAACGCACTTTCCTAACCTAGAGCACCCTGACCCCCCCCGACCCCATTTCCCCCCCCCCCCCAACCCCCCCCCTCTCCACATTCATCACACAGAAATTATACTCAAATAACGTCGGGTACTGTATACTATGTGAGTGATGTACTGTTACAATCATTGCAATGTGACCCCCCCTTCTCTACCCTCCCCTCCCCCCTCCTTTCTTCCTCTTCCTCTCCCTCTTCTCCTCTGAGTCCACCCCTACACTGGTCGCTCACCCCCCCCCAATCCCCCATAGCCATCCATCCACCCCCCCCTAGACTTCCAGCTACGTCCACCTTCCCCAGTTGGATAAACCAAGAACGTACCCTCACCTCAAACCCCCCCCACACGAGAGGACACAGGCCTTGCGTCTGACAGGCCTACCCTGCCCCGCCGGAGATAAGGTACTCTGATACCCCAATAACCAAGGTTTCTCAGAGAAATTAGGCCCGGACGAAATTGAAGATACCCAAGGGTCTCCACCCTGCCCGAACCTGCCGGAGACCGTCACCGGACCCGCACCCAAGGGTCTTATACCCCACCAGCCGGTCTTTAGCCCAGACCGGTTCTAAATCTTTTAGACCCCATTGGGGTCGACTTTCTTTTCTTCTTCTTTTCCCCGCTGTCACTGTCCCAGCGGTCCCCCGTCCCACCTTCCCCCTCCTGCCCACTCTGGCTGTCTGCCCCTATCACTAGACCAACAAAAACACACACCGACCTTCGTAAAGGTAAGAACCCCCCCTTACTGAGACTCAACCCCAAATCCTCCTTCTCCCACCAAGAAGGGAAAGCCCTCACAAGCCAATAGCAAACCCAGACAGTATGGCCCACCAAAAAGCATTAAAAATTGTTTCCTTAAATGTCAAGGGCCAAATAATAATAGGAAGAGACGCCTAGCCCTCCAGGAAATAAAAAAGTCGGGTGGCGATGTTGTTTTCCTCAAGGAGACGCACTTCACGTCTCAAGATCCGCCCAAAACATTTCAACATGCGTATCCGTTGAGCTATTTCTCATCATTCAGTAGCAAACGCAGAGGGGTTGCCATTCTGATTCGTCAGGGCACCCCATTTAATCTAACAAAAATCCAGGCAGATCCAGAGGGAAGATTTATTGTAGTCTACGGCTCACTTTCAGGCACGGCAATCGCCCTTATTAACCTATACGCCCCAAACGAGAACCAGACAGAATTTCTGAAAAAGGTTCTGGAAGAAATTGACCCACAGTACTTATCCTCGCAACTCATAGCGGGTGACCTGAACATGGCTCTCAACCCAAAAGAAGACAAATCGAGCCACCCAGGATGACAACACTCCACTCAGTCACAAAGACTGGGGAAAAAATTTAAAGATATTTTGGGTGACTTTTCTCTGGTAGACATTTGGAGAACACAACATCAGGGGCAAAGGGATTATACCTTTTACTCGGCTCCTCACCAGACCTATTCCCGTATTGACTATTTTGCTACCAAGAACATTCTAGAGGCCACCACTGACTCAGACATCGGCCCTATCACGTGGTCAGATCACGCTCCCATCACCATGACCCTATCCATTCCATTCGTGAAATCGATCTCGTATAGCTGGAAACTGAACGACTCCTTAGTGAACCACTCCGGGACAGTGCTGGAGCTCAAAAAATCCCTTAGGGAATACTTTAGAATAAATGCGGGCTCCGTCTCATTTCCAGCAAGCCTGTGGGAAGCCCATAAGGCGACAATCCGAGGAAACCTTATCTCGATTGCCTCCCACCGGAAAAAAACTAAACTCAAATTAACCAAAGAGCTTACAGATAAAATAGTCAACTTAGAGCAGCAGCATAAAAATAACCCCTCTCGGAGAATCTATAAACAGCTGACAACTGCTAGAAACGATTTAGTAGTAATCCAATTGGAAAACATAGAAAAAGCTCTTAAATGGACGGGTCAGAGGTACTATGATAAAGGGAACAAGGCCGATAGACTTCTTGCTAGTAAGCTAAGAGGAATACAAAAAAGATCACAAATAACGGTGATCAAGAATAACTCTGGTGAGCTTCTATACAATGAAAAAAAAATAGCAGAGGAATTCACCAAATTTTATACCAAATTATATAACCTGAGGGCTCGCTCTGCTAACCCTAGCACAACTGACTTATTGTCAGCTATAGACTATCTAGACGATTGCGAACTCCCCTCGCTAACAGAGGAGGAAAATATTAGTTTAAACGCAAAAATAACGGTAGAAGAATTGGAAGCGGCCGTCAAGGCGTCAAAAATCTCCAAGACGCCGGGCCCTGATGGTATCACGAATGCCTACTATAAGAAATGTCTCCCCATCTTGTCCACTCACCTATTGAATTTTTTCAACTCCTCCCTAGAAGGTAGTCCTATCCCATCTTCAATGTCGTCCGCTAATCTGGCCATAATACTCAAAGAAGGGAAGGACCCCACTCAGTGTGGAAGTTACAGACCAATCTCACTGTTGAACAACGACCTTAAATTATATAGCAAAATTTTGGCGAACAGACATAATCCTGATACACATGGACCAGGTCGGGTTTGTCCTGGGCCGTCAGGCCTCAGACAATACCCGTAAGATAATTAACTTAGTTGATCATGCCCACCAGACAGGCTCAAAGGCGATGTTACTAAGCCTTGACGCAGTGAAGGCGTTTGACAGAATTGACTGGCTATTTTTAGACCAAACGCTGGTAAAATTTGGGTTCAGGGACTCGTTCCTGAAGGGTGTTCGAGCGCTTTATCAAAACCCGTCTGCCTCAGTACGACTATCAGGTGGAGGCCCCGAACGATTCCAAATTAGAAATGGAACCCGGCAAGGATGCCCCCTATCCCCCCTCCTTTTTGCCCTCACGATTGAAACACTGGCGACCAAAATAAGACATAACACGAACATCCAGGGTATCCCCATCGATAAAGAACAATACAAAATCTCCCTATTCGCTGATGATATCATTCTAACTTTGACTAAACCCCTAACTTCCCTCCCTAACCTTCAGAAGGAACTGACGGAGTTCGGAAAGGTATCAGGATATAAAATAAACAGCGACAAATCAGAGGCCCTAAATCTTAGTCTCCCAGATCCCGAAGTTAAACTACTCAAACTAAATTTGAGCTATAGATGGTGCCCTTCATACATTAAATATCTGGGAATTAATGTGTCAAGGCACTATCGGGATTTATACCGGGATAACTACCCGAAGTTATGGGACAAGATCAAAAAGGATCTAGATCAGTGGGAGGGTTACCAGATTTCGTGGATCGGGAGGATGATATCCGCTAAGATGAATATACTCCCAAGAATGTTATACTTTTTCCAAACACTCCCAATCCACGTTCCGGGCACTGATCTGAAAAACATACAAAACAGATTGTTCCACTTTATTTGGCAGGGCAAGAGACCCAGAGTCGCCAGATCGGTCCTGTTGGCATCAAGATCTATAGGGGGTCTGGGAGTACCAGACCTATATAAATACTACCTAGCTGCTCAACTCAAGCAGGCAGTAATGTGGAACTCAGACCCGGCCCATTGTTGCTGGGTAAAAATAGAGACTCAGTATGCCAAGATGCCTTCTCTGCTAGCCTGCCTCTGGAGCCTGGACAGAGTAGATGGGCACACACACAACCTAAAACTACAGGCCTCACGACACACGTGGGAAGTCTGGATAAGATGTAAACACAAATATGGCCTCTCCTCAACAAGTTCCCAATTGACCCCCATCTTTAATAACCCGAAATTCCCCCCGGGATGTGGATCTAAACTGTTCGACCATTTCAGCACACGGGGTATAGGGGCGATTGCCGACCTACTAAGCCTTGGGAAGCTCCTGAGCTATCAAGAACTGAGGGCCAAACACAAAATTAGAGAATTGGACACATTCAAATACCTCCAAATCAGAAACTTTATTCGGACAACATGCCCACTCCCACAATACCCCACTCTCACTAAATTTGAACACCTCTGTAAGGTCAAGACCCACCAGAAAGGTCTAATCTCGGAGATCTATAGTGCACTAGAGCACTCAACGACCTTCAAACAGCATGACTACATGCTCAGATGGGCGACAGACCTGAGTATAAATATAGAAAGAGAGACTTGGGAAGAAATCTGGCAGGCAGCCTCAGAAACTTCCCTATGTACTACAATAAAGGAAAACATTTATAAAATTATGTTTGGCTGGTATCTTACCCCAGCACGATTAAACCAGATCTACCCTTTGGCATCAGACCTATGCTGGAGAGGCTGTGGTCATAGAGGGGACATGGTCCACATCTGGTGGTCCTGTCCAGAAATTGTAAAGTACTGGGCCAAGGTCCAAATTTTGATAAAAGAGGTCACCGACCTAGAAATTCTTATTGAACCACTGACCTTCCTGTTGGCCCTACCAATGTCCAACATTGTCCGACCAACTAGGAAATTAATATCCTTCATTCTTACCACGGCGAGATGCTGTATTGCGGCCTCCTGGAGGAAAACAACCACGCCGGCTATGAGTACAATCAAAAAAAGAGTCGGTGATGTGATGAACATAGACTTACTGCCATTGTGAGACAAAAACTCCCCGCCTTCGAGGATGTTTGGGAACCTTGGATTCTCCTTAATAGAGAGCAACAGCCAGCTCCGACTAGACGGAGAACCACCCCCTCCCCATAGAGGACTAAAAGCTACCCCGCGGACAGAACCCCCAACAGCCAGGTGGGACACCCACCCCCTTATCCCCCTCTCTCTCCGACCCCCCACCTCCCCTCCCTCAACCCCCCCCTGCCTTCTCCTTTTTTCGACAACTCAGGTTGTCATTCTGTTTCCCCCCCCCCAAAAAAGGTGTTAAAATGTTAGGCAATATCGTTTGTTATACCTGTATTTATGTTTAAATGTACTGTACTGTACATACAGTACATCTACAGTTCTGTATCTAATATTATTGTTATTGCTGTTGATTTATATTACAACATATTTTGTATATTTATATTTATATTACAACTGTGCAGTATATATACTGTATTTTGTATATTAATATTTATATTACAACAGTATATATATTTTGAATATTTATATTTATATTACAACAGTATATATTTTTTGTATATTTATATTTATATTACAACATTATATTTATATACATTTTATATTGCTGCATATTAATAAAACAATATATTTTCTTTACATTGTAGGGAGACAACTCTTCTGGTCGACAAAATAAGTGATGAGAAGAGTGCATTAAGGGTTAAAAACACTCTGCAGGAAAAGCACAATCTGACTGTATCTGAGAGCAGCATAAAGAAGGTGAGATGCAGCATTGGATGGAAATATGGACGTGTGAGGTTAGTACTGGACAGTACAGGAGGTAAAAGTGTTGTTTAGGAAACTGTACTGTACTGTACTGTGCCGCTACATTTTTTTTATTCCTTGTCATTACAGAGCGTACCCAATGATACGGGACGCAAACAAAATCAAAAGAGTGGTCCAGGCCCAGGCATGGATCAACAGTGGGGAGACTTTCCAGGATTGCATCTTCACTGATGAGTCTACTGTGTCGCTGGAGAGATTTGCAAGCTTTGCATTCCACAAAAAAGGCCGCATATCTTTGAAGCCGCGGCCAAAACACCCTGTGAAGCTGCATGTGTGGGGTGCCATCTCTAGGCGTGGACCGGGATGCATTGTCATCTTTGAAGGTAAAATTTATCAAATATAAGGTCGCCTAAAGCACTGTACTTTACTAGTGTTGCCTTACTGTATGCACTGTACTGTACTATTGTGCAGTTTTTTGAGCACTTTTCTTTTCTTGCTATAGGAATCATGAATAAAGCTTTCTTCCAAGACAACATTGTGCCCGAGTGCAATACATCACACGCGAGTTCCCCAATGGTCACCGCTTCTACCAGGACAACGATCCGAAGCACACCGCGTCAACAGCGCATATCCTTGAGCGCGGCATCAACTGGGTGAAGACGCCAGCGGTGTAAGTGCAGTAGACCGTGTCCCATGTTTGTTCCCCACAGTTTTTATCTCTTAAACCAATTGTCCTTTTTTTCCAATGACAGATCGCCAGACTTCAATCCGATCGAAATGGTCTGGCATCAGCTGAAGGACCATATCCGGAAAGTGGCAAAACCCTCCAAAAAGGACGAGTTGTTGAAAGGCATAATGAGTTTTTGGAACGATGTACTCACCGGAGAATGCTGCAATAAATATATAGACCATATTGCCACTGTGTTGCCCATTGTCATCGCGCGTAATGGGCAAGCATCAGGAAAGTAGTACTGTGCTGTAGTATTGAAAGTACAGTATGATACAGGTAAGTATGGCACAGATTTTTTCTTTCCCAATAGTCACAGTATACAGGAGTTACAGTACAGTTTTTTCTTTACAGAGAGAGCAGCACCAGCCATCAGGTTACAGTACACAGTATTTAACAGTAGTCAGAGTATACAGTAGTTCCAGTATAGACTAGTTTGACAGTATTACAGTGACTGCCTACAGTACTAACTGCTCAATTTTTTTCTTACACATCACACAATGCCATAATACAGTACGTACGCACATACTGTATTGTAACTGCACTAATTTTTTGTTTTCATGTCGTTTCAGGAAAAAAGGGTGGCCTGGCCTGGGGGGAGGTGGGGTTTTGTGCCAAGTCTATTCTGTTGTCTACAGTACAATGTACAGTATATAAACAGCTGTATTGATGTACACAAAACCTCTCCTCTCTCAATGAACTACTGTACTGTTCACAGAATGAGGAACAAGATAGACGGAAAAAATAATATTTCTATATACAGTATATATATATATATATATATATATATATATATATATTATACAGTACATTACAGTATATATTATTAATTAATATTCATATAAATGTCCATTTTTCATGGATTTCCATGTTTTACAAATGTGTTGTAAATGTTTATCCAATTTCAATCTGCCAGAAGAATTTAATAAAGACTGCATTATGTATTATTCATGATTATTTTTATCTTTGTATTTTTTTTCCCTGATGAAATAAAATAAATATTTATTCACATTCCTGGTAATCTTAATCATTGACAACAACCACCCCCCCTCCCCCCCCATACAGTATAAGAATAAATGAAAAAACAACATGAATCAGTTAATGGTTTTTTTTACTCTCAATTCTCACAATGCTGTGCACATCAGATTTACATTTCAAATTCGAGAAGGGATTTTCCAAAGCGTTACCATAAACAAAGCCTCAAAGGGTTTGGGGGGTTGGGTGAGTCATGCGCAGTAAGCAGCTAGCTCCCATCTCAAAGAGGCTTAAAGTACACGCAGGCGCAGTCAGGCGATTGACGCTCGGCTAGGGACGGATTAAAAACACAATGACTAACTTCAGAAAATGAATGACTCTGTGGAGGTGTCTGTCTAAAATAGTTTGTGTGTGTGTGGGGGAGGGATGAAGGATTAGTTGTGCTGCAGTTCAAAGAAATTACATACTGTAGAGTACAGTACAGTAATTTCAAAAGGCAGTTCATCATAATAATTTGATCAATAAACTCCCAAATACAACCCCCAAATACAGTACGTACATAAAAAGCAAGTCACTTTAACTCCCTGTGCCTCAGGCACCAAAAACAAACAGTAGAGTGTTAGCTCCACCGGACAGGCAGGGACCTATGCCTGCAAAATGTCTCTGCAAAGTGCTACGTATACTGTAACTAACAGCGCTATACAAAAACATGCTATCAATATTATTATAATATCAAGGTGATGCCCTGTGCAAATCAAATTCGAGAAGGGATTTTCCAAAGCGTTACCATAAACAAAGCCTCAAAGGGTTTGTGGGGTTGGGTGAGTCATACGCAGTAAGCAGATAGCTCCCATCTCAAAGAGGCTTAGAGTACACGCAGGCGCAGTGAGGCAATTGACGCTTGGCTAGGGACGGATTAAAAACACAATGACTAACTTCAGAAAATGAATGACTCTGTGGAGGTGTCTGTCTAAAATAGTTTGTGCGTGCGTGGGGGAGGGATGAAGGATTAGTTGTGCTGCAGTTCAAAGAAATTACATACTGTAGAGTACAGTACAGTAATTTCAAAAGGCAGTTCATCATAATAATTTGATCAATAAACCCCCAAATACAACCCCCAAATACAGTACGTACAAAGCACACTAATCAAACGCACATGGTCGCAGTCAAAAGCTACTGTACAGCACAGATTGAATAAGTTAAAAACAAATTTATTGGGAGAGATCCTCAATTAAAATATACGGTCCTCAATACATAAATCATATGTTAGCAGCGAATTAAAAATAAGGTGGAGGAAGGGTAGACCAAAAAGGAGTATGTATCCCAAATAAATTCTAGGCTACTGTAGCTCTATACCCTCTAACAGGGCAGGTAAGTATATGCAATGATACAGTATATGGTTTCTAAATGTTTGATACAGTGTGTAGCACTGACATGTGAAAGGAGATACTATATTGCCAAAAGGGCTACTCAAACAATGTCAGCAGCGAGGGTTTCCTTTACACTGCTACAGTACTGTACACGCCTATGCATTTCAACAATTTTTAAATGAGACATACAGTACAGTACCGTACAGCAGCACAGCACGCAAATGCATGTACTTTAAATATGCAATTTTAGTATTACTGCGCGCGCACGCACAGACGTAGGTTGAACCGCGAAGGTATTAGACTTCCAAGACAACAGCTCGCAAACGCCCCCATGAGTTTTTACACGACATTGCAGTATTGCAGACAGCGAGAATAAAATTCTAAAAATAACGCAGTTCACCCCTGGCGAAAACGACACAAAACCGCACATAACCGGGATAATCTGAAATTCGCGGATCTAGCCGAGTTAGAATAAAGGTTGTCGCCACTGTACCCCGGCGACTGCAAGGCCTAGTTTTAAGATCACTACATGATGATCATAGACATTTGGGGGTGGATAAGACTCTGGGTTTAGTGCGAGACAGGTTTTTCTGGCCAAGAATGAAAGAGTCCATTGAACAACACTGCCGGAAATGTTTATGATGCATTCATAGGAAGACCCTGCCCACTCGTGCTGCCCCAATGGGCCATCTCAAGAGCTCCGACCCTATGGATGTAGTATGTATGGACTTTCTGTGTATAGAGCCAGATTCAAAGGGTATAGGGAATGTACTAGTAGTGACAGATCATTACACTCGATATGCGCAAGCCTTTCCCACATAAGATCAGAAAGCTACCACTGTGGCTAAAGTGCTGTGGGAGAAATATTTCATGCATTATGGCCTGCCCAACAGGATGCATTCGGATCAGGGCCGAGATTTTGAGAGCAAGTTTATTAAAGAATTGTTAACACTGTTGAACATTCAGAAATCAAGGACTACCCCTTATCATCCCGAGGGAGATGCACTCCCGGAAAGATTTAATCGGACATTGCTAGATATGCTGGGCACACTGAAGAATTCCCAAAAAGGGGAGTGGAGCAAGCATGTAGAGGCTTTGGTACATGCCTACAACTGCACTAGGCACGAGTCCACCGGCTACACACCATACTTTATGATGTTTGGACGAGAAACCAGATTGCCAATTGACATTCGCATGCGAGTACCTACCGATGGGGTACCCAATATGGCCCACTATAAATATGTACAAAGACTTCAGGACAGTCTGCACCATGCTTATCAGTTAGCAGAAAGAGCTACCGCCAGACTGAACGCCAGTAACAAAAGGAGGTACGATCACAAAGTACGGTACGGAGAACTTCAACCGGGAGATGCAGTTCTGTTACGCAACTTAGGGATCCCTGGCAAGCACAAATTAGCCGATCGCTGGAGAGAGGGACCCTTCCACGTAGAGTCCCAAATGCCGGGCCTTCCTGTCTATTGCATACGTGACGTGAATGGCAGGATCAAGGTCTGGCACAGAAACCATCTGTTACCTATCCCACAACTGGGAGAAGGTGAGCCAGAAACAGTAGTAGATGACAGTGAGCTCGAAGACTCTACCGGGAATTCAGGGACCACAGAGGAAGTAGTTCAAGACCCTTTGGAGGGAACATCCAACAGAGATTGGTGGGCACCTCCCGAAGGAGCAACGGGTAATGGGCCTGCGGTTCCAACACCATCTTCAGAGAGTTCATCACGTAATCAATCATTAGATCCTAACAACCCGAGTTTTGTGCCGCAAAGAGACAATGTTCAAGTACAGAGAGACTTTCCCCAAACTGATCCACCTGCCAGAGAGTCTAGGCCTCAAGCCTACGATGATATCTCTCAAGATGAAGAAATTGAGACCGAAACTCGCAAGAGTCAGCGAGTGAGACGCCCTCCCACTAGAGTGGCGTATGATTCATTAGGGGCACCTCACTATGAGTCTCAGCAGCAAGCTAAAGCCAAGCTAGCCTCAGTTATAAATATGTTCACTGAAATGCGCAATTTGATCTAGAGATGATAAGTTGAGATCGCATTGGTTGTTGAAATTTTTATTATATAACAATGCCATTTTCATTATATAACTTTTGTACATAGTTATATTGAGTTGTGTCCCAGGTGAGGACGTTGGGGTTTTTCACCAGGGGGAGGATGTAGCCTGGTTCCCCCTTTTGTTGCGGACCTCCCTCTCCTTGTACTCACTGCCGTTTGCGGAGAGGTGTGGGGGCATGTAGCGAGCAGCGCGCTATGGCAGGCATGCGGCCGGTTGCCGGGGACGCGTGCGGGCTGTTGCTAAGGCCGCGGTCACGTTGCGAAGGTCCCGGCGGCTCGCGGTGCAGGACGCCGTCATGGCAGTTGCGTTGCGCATGCGCAGTGATAAGTGCGCGAACGCTAGCCTACCAGGGAAGGCTCTTGGAAGGGACTACAAGTCCCATGAGCCTCTGAGCGCCCCACGTGATGCCAGGGAGCCAATAGGGCTAGAGTATCTCCCTGCACAGAGGGATTGATACAATTCACGGGCTCTGAGCACGCTAGTCAGTCGACGCCTGGAGCAGTTAGGGGAAGGAGGTAGGGTGCAGGAGTCAGTGACTCCCTGCACTAGGCCAGCAGCCCCCTAGGCCTCAGATAGCCCTGAGTCACCAGTAGCTGAGTGTTGTAGGGACAGGCCCCAGGTTAGGGACTCTGCCCCTTACTACACAGAGTCATTTAGATACACAGCGGACGCTGCGCGTCCACCCAGAGGTTTAGGCTCAGACCTCAGCTACCGCTGCAGAGGCCTTCCGGGTGGGATCGCCCTGGACGGTAGTTCCTGTGTTCCTCCATCATCGGATCCTTTGCGAAGCTCCGTTGCAGGCCCGGGCTCTGGAGTGCTCGGCAGGTAACCATCACCAAGTGCACCAACGATCCTACATATTATTATTACGGGACTAGTGGCTGCGCAGTCACACCTATCCTCTCCCTTTAAGGGTGCAGGACATATTGCGTGGGGTTATTGGACACGGGGTGGGATCACCCGGTGTAGGTGTGAGCGTCCTGCGAGACGCAGTAGTTAGTGTCTCCTCTAGAGAGGGACACCTGTTGATTTATGAATGAATACATGCCCTGCAGTAAAGTCAGTTCTGTTTCACCACTGTTTGCTTAATGTGATTGTTTCCTGTGAGGGCCTCCACCCCACTCCTTTGGGATTCCTCTCAGGTGGAGGCGTTGCACCACGAGATCGTATTAAATTGTATGTACCCCAGGCTCCCCAAGCAGAGGCTTAGTCTCCTGAGAGCCACACAGGTAACACAGCAAGGTAGTAGCGTCTGTATTCACAGGGAACACCCGTTACACTAATACAGTACTATGTCTTGTAGTCTGGTAATTTACTGAGTTACTAAGAGAGGGTTAGCTATTTATCACTCATGGAAAATGAGATCCCAGCCTCTGTTGTAATCCCTCTTATTTCCCTGTATGTGTTTGGGTGAGACATGAGTCCCTCCTGCCTTGGTACACCATAGTCAGACCCACCAGACAACAAAGGCGAGATGATGTAACCTTAACCCTGTGGCCACTACTCTTAGAGAAAAAAACCTATCTATGCAACACATATATGTAATACACAGTAAATGAGGACACTGCACTGTTGTCCCTTATATAGTCCCAGTGTGTGCGTTCACACGATACGCAGAATTACAGGAACCATTCTCTCGGCTTTCTGTTATCCAATTGCGTCTTTCTAACAGCTTGTCATGTCTCCAGATTTGCTTCAACTGTTCCCCTCAGTCCTCGCAACTGACTTCTCTCCTCAACTCCCTCAAGATGGTGCTGGCTGTCTCTACCTCAAACTGTCACTAGCTGTCTCTGTGCATCTCTGAGGCTGACCACTAGCTATCTCTCTATGTGTGCCTTGCAGATTGAATATCTCTCTCTGTCTCTACCTCAAACTGTCACTAACTATCTCTCTGTGCATCTTTCAGGCGGTCACTGTCAAACTGACAGTTTGTTTCAACATTCTATTTGTTTTTTCTTCCATTGCAATCCCATCTCTCGTCATGTATTGCCAGGCAGATCAGAGATGGTGTGTCTTATTCCTTATTGCACTATGGGATAGGTGGAGCAGATTAATTCTGTATTGTTCACAGTATGTATAGATTTGTAGCAGGGACTACCATCACAAAAGCTTTCAATGCCCAGCCCCACGTTGGTAACCACATGTAAACCCCATCCCCCAGTCTTTCACGCCATTTAGTTGGTGTGGGGTGGATGAAAACGTAGCAAAGAAATGGGCGACCGTGGGTTTATTGAACATCCATCCAAAAAATAGTTCACATAGACATTCACGATACAGTACACGTGGGGGATATCATCCACAGATAAGTTCCGGTTCTATCCAGAGGAGGTACTTTGCTTGGTTAACTGTTCCATAAGGATTTAGTGAAATAACTTGTAGGGAAATAGTGATGTGAGAAGAACCTGCCAGTTGAGCTGACAATATGAATACTGGTTACAGCGGGGAAACCCTAGGAGACTGAACAGTGCTGCATCCTTCTACTACAAAGTTATACTTCCTGATCCTTTAACAGGCACTGGCTAATGATCGGGGCAAATTACTGAACTGTAAAACAGAATATACACATAGAACTTACATACAGGACACACACACAGTGAGGACCCCAAGCAGAAGTCTGAAGAACCAGTGTGATGTTATTTATACCCTTACGCTGACGTCATTTATCACATGGCAGCTAGGGGGAGGGGCAGGACGTGTGTGTGTGACAGATTTAAAAATATGCCGCCCTGATGAGGTGCATGCGTGGCGTGAACCTGCATGGCAGCATAAGCCACGAACTCCGATCCACCATGGGCTCTAAAAGCGATTAAAAAGAGGAAAATCAACATTATTTCCCCCAAAACCAGAGGGACCTTCCTCCCAAAGCACCATGGCACCAAAAATGGACACATTTATTTCATTTATAAAAATATTTTACCAGGAGGTAATACATTGAGAGTTACCTCTCGTTCTCACGTATGTCCTGGGCACAGAGTTAAAATAACAAATAGTACATGGTTACAAGTACAGTTACATAAGTGAACAAGGTATACATTATATACAAGACATTGCGTGCACAGCTAATGATAATATATATTATGGGCATATGTAACAGTTACAGACCAGATTAAAATGTGAGACAGCCTTAGTTTTGAAAGAACTTAAACTGGTGGTGGATGTGAGAGTCTCCGGTAGGGTGTTCCAGGGGGGCACAGTGGAGCAGGTAGGGATAGGGTCCCAGCTCAGTGCACAGCAGTGTATGCAAGTCAAGGCTATGTTAGAGCAGCATAGAGTTCTGTTCATCGGTTAAGCTGGGCAGAACACATATCCCAGATCTTCCAGGGGAGACGGGTGATCAGAGACTCCTGCGTAAGCATGCCTATCAGGTATCAGCAGAGGTTAAAGGGAGCATAGAGAGGGAAGAGGAGGAGATGCTGGCCCTAGGGGTAATTGTACCATCTCAGAGCCCTTGGGCTAGTCCGGTAGTCCTAGTACCTGAGACGGAAAGAACCAGTTGGTTCTGTTTGAACTACTGGCAGCTCAATGCTCAGATGGTGTCAGATAGTGATCCCATGTCCTGCATGGAGGAGCTGGTTGATGAGCTCGCTGGAGCAAGGTATCTGATCACCAGGGGTTTGTCCAAAGGGTGTTGCCAAATCCCACTAACCCAGGAGGCAAGGGAGAAGGCAGCATTTATCACTTCAAGTGGTCTCTATGTATTGCTGTTGATGCCATTTGGAATGAGGAATGCCCTGGCTACCTTCCATTGTAGGTTACTGGAAGGGATGCAAAGGTTTGCAAGGGCATACTTGAATAACATTGCTGTAGTTAGTAAGTTGTGACAACTTACATTTAGTTTCTGTAGTTGCAGGGCTGCAGAGGATCAGGGAGGCAGGGCTGAAAAGGATCAGGGAGGCAGGGCTGCAGAGGATCATGGAGGCAGGGCTACAGAGGATCAGGGAGGCAGGGCTGCAGAGGATCAGGGAGGCAGGGCTGCAGAGGATCAGGGAGGCAGGGCTGCAGAGGATCAGGGAGGCAGGGCTGTATAGGATCAGGGAGGCAGGGCTGCAGAGGATCAGGGAGACAGGGCTGCAGAGGATCAGGGGGACAGGGCTGCAGAGGATCAGGGGGACAGGGCTGCAGAGGATCAGGGAGACAGGGCTGCAGAGGATCAGGGAGGCAGGTCTGCAGAGGATCAGGGGGGCAGGGCTGCAGAGGACCAGGGGGGCAGGACTGCAGAGGATCAGGGAGGCAGGGCTGCAGAGGATCAGGGAGGCAGGGCTGCAGAGGATCAGGGAGGCAGGGCTGCAGAGGATCGGGGAGGCAGGGCTGCAGAGGATCAGGGAGGCAGGACTGCAGGGGATCAGGGAGGCAGGGCTGCAGAGGATCAGGGAGGCAGGGCTGCAGAGGATCAGGGAGACAGGGCTGCAGAGGGTCAGGGAGGCAGGGCTGTAGAGGATCAGGGAGGCAGGGCTGCAGAGGATCAGGGAGGCAGGGCTGCAGAGGATCAGGGAGGCAGGGCTGCAGAGGATCAGGGAGGCAGGGCTGCAGAGGATCAGGGAGGCAGGGCTTCAGAGGATCAGGGAGGCAGGGCTGCAGAGGATCAGGGAGGCAGGTCTGCAGAGGGTCAGGGAGGCAGGCCTGCAGAGGATCAGGGAGGCAGGGCTGCAGAGGATCAGGGAGGCAGGACTGCAGAGGATCAGGGAGGCAGGGCTGCAGAGGATCAGGGAGGCAGGGCTGCAGAGGGTCAGAGAGGCAGGGCTGCAGAGGATCAGGGGGGCAGGGCTGCAGAGGATCAGGGAGGCAGGGCTGCAGAGGATCAGGGGGCAGGGCTGCAGAGGATCAGGGAGGCAGGGCTGCAGAGGATCAGGGAGGCAGGGCTGCAGAGGATCAGGGAGGCAGGGCTGTAGAGGATCAGGGAGGCAGGGCTGCAGAGGATCAGGGAGACAGGGCTGCAGAGGATCAGGGGGACAGGGCTGCAGAGGATCAGGGAGACAGGGCTGCAGAGGATCAGGGAGGCAGGTCTGCAGAGGATCAGGGGGGCAGGGCTGCAGAGGACCAGGGGGGCAGGGCTGCAGAGGATCAGGGAGGCAGGGCTGCAGAGGATCAGGGAGGCAGGGCTGCAGAGGATCAGGGAGGCAGGGCTGACACTGAAGCCTACAAAGTGTGTAGTGGGTATGGCAGAGGTACTGTACCTGGGGTACAGACTGGGTGGAGAGCACCTGAAGCCAGAACCAGAAAGGGGGAAGGCAATAGGGCAGTAGCCGGTCCCTAGGACCAAAAGTCAGGTTATGGGTTTGTCCGGCACTGCAGGGTACTGCACGAATGTTGTTCCCCAGTACAGCACCGTGGCCAAACCCTTGACTAACATGACCCTGTAACAGGGGACTTATCCCTGTTCAGTAATGTTCCTTTAATCTAGCAGTGTGGTAGCTAATTACTAAACACCACCTGCCTGATTAGATTGTTTACAAAAAGCCTGCCTTTGAGAAAAGAAGTGACTCTCTTTAGCTCTGACTGAGAGCTGACCTGTGGAGACACAGAGCAGAGGTTCTTGAGTCCCAGGAGGGACTGACCAAAAGAAACCCAGATCTCTGGAGCTGACCTGTCTTGAGCTCTGCCAGCCACACAGCAGAGCTGATTGCAAGACACCAAATAAGACTTCTAAACCTGGATGCTGATATTTTTCTGTGCACGCATGGGTGCGGTTCCTGGAGAGCAGAGAAGCTTACTCTAAAGCAACTAAACAGATAAGACTTTCATTATTAAGAGACTGCTTATATCTGCTTATTTTCATGTTAGGTGTTTGGGCTGGGAGAAGCTTAACTAATGGAGATGTGAACTAATTGCAAGTATTTCACTAGAAATACTCCCAAGTGAATGGAAGCTTTGTTTCCCCCCTGTGTTTGGATAATTTCCTGATGAAAAGGAAAAGGAACAATAAAGCCTATTATAATTTCACATTATAAACGTCTCCAAATTGTGTACCTCTGTGAACGTCCGTCTACATTTGGTGTCCGAGGTGGGACAAGAGGCGTCCTTGTAGTTAAAAAGGACCGGAGATTTTTATGTGAAATTTTTTTTTATGCTTTTTGCCTACAAACTGTCTGAAAAAAAAAACCTCATGCAGCAGAGATCGGAATTAAAGGGATACACACCTCTGAAACTTACAAAAACCCAGAAGAGACTGCTGAAGTAGCTAAACCTTATTTTGCCTATCACAAAGTGTAATACGGTCATTGAAATAGGGGTCTTTGTCTTTCAGTCATAGTCAGGGTTCAAGAAGTGAGTCAGCCCTTGGAAAGGGATAGGTGTTTGTTGTTTTCAAAAGTTTCGCTGAAGCAGTGAATACAGATGGTGACCCACGAGTGGTACTGATTTTGCAGATAAAGGTTGCCACACCGCATAGGACTACCAGCTGTGAATGGAGTATATGCAGAAAAGTGTGAAAATTGATACAAGACTGTGCTGAAGCAGGGGAATTTTTAGCAAACCAATGCTGAGTGTAAAATTGCCCTATTGGAGGAAAAAGTGATTTCTGAACTGTGTAAAAGGTTTTTTCAAAACCAATTGCTGAATGTTGAGTCACCCTGCCGGGAATGAAAGAAATAGTCCATTGCAAAGAATGTTTTTTTTCTGCAAGTAAAAAAAGTCTGCCTATATATATCTTGGGAGCAAAAACAGACACCCAAAGTGTGAAGTGTGAATGCCATAATACCCAAAGATGAGACTGAAAATTATTGAACTCAGGCAGAAAACCAAATGCTGTTGCTGAAGCGGGGAGATTGCACCCTGCAAGAAAATGGTGTAAAGCAAATAGACTTTTTTTACCTAGCAACTGCACATCTTGTATACCTGATAAAAAAAATGCATGCACAATACTGCTGATATTGAAAAAAAAAAAAAAAATTATCCAAGAAAGAAAAGTCTACAGAGATGCCTGTGAGAGCTATGACCTCTACAAGCAAAATATGCCCATCTGTAGGACTACCACAATTGGGGGTTCTAGCAAATACAGTGGCAACAGCTGCAATAGCGCCTCCTGAGGTCAGGAAGAAAATGACACCTGATAGCCAAAATTGGAGGACAAGATGCAGCGTTCCTGTAATGAACCCTACCCCACGGAAGAGTGGCCCTTCCAGTCCAATAAAGAGGAAGACATCTCTTACGGGGAACCCGAACAGAGTCACACCCACAAAACACCCCAAGAATGGTGGGGGTGCCTGAACTCGGCACGAACAGAAAAGACCGCTCCCTTTGATGACGAATATGATCAACAGGAGACAGAGCGGGAGCAGCAGATCACCCAATATTTCTGTCAGCTAAAGCAACTGCAAGAAAAGCCTGGCGTATATCATGAAGCTGCTAAAGTATCAAATAAAGAAGGAGACCCCAGTATTCCTGAAGGGACGGTGTCATCCAAATCAAAAGGCGGAAAAAGAAAAAGAAAAGCGGTTCTTCACTTACTGTGGAAGGAACAGACACGTCCGCAGATCCTGTGGAGGAAAAGGGGGACCGAGTTGCCCTGCAGCCTAGAGAAAATGGAGAATTCGTCCCATGGTTAACCGAATATCCAGAGGGCCCAAGGCAGGAGTCGTGTACCCCAAAGAAGTGTCTGTCCGGTGCCAACAGTGAGGAACCCTCAATTAGTCATCCCAGGGAAGCGGAGCCGGAACCAGTGAGTGACGATCCCTTGACCAGCCCTGAAGACGCCCTGAAAAATTGCCAGGCATGACTGTGATCTGCTCTGTGAAGAATTAGGAAGAGAGAGAAAAAATAATGCTGAGCTACAGAAGACTGTGCTCGCAATTTACTCTGCGGCCAAGACCGAATTGGAGGATCTCAAGACTGAGCTAGATACTGCAAAGGCTACTATTTCCGCCATGGATGAAAAGCAGAGCCAATCTGATAAAATGGTGGCTACGCTAAAGCGGAAGTATGAGGAGGCACTGAAGCAGATGACAGTCTTTCAGCAAGAGGTTCACACTCTTCGTATAGAGCTTGATGCCTCACATCATGAGACCAACAGCTGCCGCACAGACCTGGAAGTTTCCAGAAAGGAACTACACAGTCTCACTGAGGAGCTGGACATTGCTAAAGAAACTATTGGTAATCTTGGTATGTCACGGGAGACCAGGCCCAATACACATTTATATTTAAGGGATCAGTCACAAGGCAAAACAGGCAGTAAAATAAATTGCGGTTTATTCGGATAAGACCTCGGAAACACACAGAAATACAAGAAACAGAGAATATACACACTTACAGGGGTCTGGGGAAGAGATCTACCCTTTCCTAGTTGCAAGGCGCCTGTTCAGCAAAGGCTTACCTTGATAGGACCTTGGGCTCCTGGACCGAAATCCAGCCTGCTGGCTAGGCCTCCCCATGCTTCCAGGTGTGAATAGCTCTTCCACTCTTGCATTGCACTATCCAACACAAGAAAGGAAGCAGGTATGGAAATGCTACTGGACTCTCCCAGCAGGACATCCCAAATGAGCCAAAAATCTCAAGAGTCTCCAGGTTGATAAACCTGGTCTCCCGTGACACCCAGTCAGTCAGTCACCCATCCAGGCAGTCAGTCACCCACCCAGCCAGTCAGTCAGCCACCCACCTACCCAGGCAGTCAGTCAATCAGTCAGTCACCCAGGCAGTCACACACCCTGTTAGTCACCCACCCTGTCAGTCACCCACCCTGTCAGTCACCCACCCTGCCAGTCAGTCAGCCTCCTACCTACCCAGGCAGTCAGTCAGTCACCCAGGCAGTCATCCAGGCAGTCAGTCAGTCACCCCCCCACCCCCCCACTTGGCCAGTTGAAGCACGGGCCAGTTGAAGGTTCCCCCGGCCAGTAGAAGCGATGGCTGATTGAAGGTCCCCCCTCCGGGCTGGTTAAAGCCCCCCTCCGGGCTGGTTGAAAACCCCCTTGCTGACCGATCGAAGGCCCCCACCACGGACCGGTTGAAAAGAGGTACTGTAATTCATTTTAGTCCCATACTTTACCCCTTAGGTCCATACTTAAACCCTCCCAGGTCCATACTTAACCCCTCCCAGGCCCATACTTTACCCCTTAGGTCCATACTTAAACCCTCTCAGGTCCATACTTAACCCCTCCCAGGCCCATACTTAACCCCTCCCAGGCCCATACTTAACCCCTCCCAGGCCCATACTTAACCCCTCCCAGGCCCATACTTAAATCCTCCCAGGCCCATACTTAAATCCTCCCAGGCCCATACTTAACCCCTCCCAGGCCCATACTTAACCCCTCCCAGGCCCATACTTAACCCCTCCCAGGCCCATACTTAAACCCTCCCAGGCCCATACTTAACCCCTCCCAGGCCCATACTTAACCCCTCCCAGGCCCATACTTAACCCCTCCCAGGCCCATACTTAACCCCTCCCAGGCCCATACTTAAATCCTCCCAGGCCCATACTTAACCCCTCCCAGGCCCATACTTAACCCCTCCCAGGCCCATACTTACCCATCCCAGGCCCATACTTACCCATCCCAGGCCCATACTTAACCCCTCCCAGGCCCATACTTAACCCCTCCCAGGCCCATAGTTAACCCCTCGCAGGCCCATACTTAACCCCTCCCAGGCACATACTTAACCCCTCCCAGGCCCATACTTTACCCCTCCCAGGCCCATACTTACCCCTCCCAGGCCAATACTTACCCCTTAGGCCCATACTTAAACCCTCCCAGGCCCATACTTACCCCCGCGCATGCGGCGACCATGGCCCATGGTACTGGTATCAGGAGGTGGTAGGCAGACCAGAGTAGCACACCGCCTAGCTGCACTGGGAAACCAGTGCTTCAGCACAAGAGTCCTGAGCGGGCTGGGAAATCCTCCGTTTCAGCGCAGGAACCAGGACACGGCCTCTGCAATAGGGAAAGAGCAGCAGGCCCCAGGAACCAGGAAGCTGAAGAAACACAGGGGAAACTTCCGCTTCAGCACAGTCGACAGGAACAGACCGCTGCGTGAATATAGCAGCCGGTCACAGGAAACAAGAAGCTGAAGTCAACAAGGAGAGTACTCAGCTACAGCACAGGAGACTGGAGCAGACCGCTGCAGGACAATAGCAGTCGGCCTTAGGAAACCTGGAGCTGCAGACAACAAGGAGAGTACTCAGCTTCAGCACATGAGACAGGAACAGACCGCTGCAGGACAATAGCAGCCGGTCTCGGGAAACAAGGAGAACAAGCCAGGGGCTTGTGGCAGAACAGTTAGTGACATCCAGAAAGGACTATGCTCGGCAGGGAGCATTGTGGGAAAGCAGTACTTAAAGGTCAGTGAACCAATGGCAGAAGGGGCGTGTGGCAGTATTGCTTTGGTGAGTGAATCCAGGCTGCAGTAAATATCAGGGGAAGTGTTCCAGGACTGCACAGTCTGCAAGGTAAGGCAAACAGTAAACCGAGGAGCGGATTCCTTACAGTACGGCAGCAGTAACTGGGTATATAAGGCAGCAGTAACTGGGTATATACGGCAGCGGTAACTGGGTATATATGGCAGCAGTAACTGAATATATACGGCAGCAGTAACTGGGTATATACGGCAGCAGTAACTGGGTATATAAGGCAGCAGTAACTGGGTATATACGGCAGCAGTAACTGGGTATATAAGGCAGCAGTAACTGGGTATATATGGCAGTGGTAACTGGGTATATACGGCAGCAGTAACTGGGTATATAAGGCAGCAGTAACTGGGTATATATGGCAGCGGTAACTGGGTATATACGGCAGCAGTAACTGGGTATATAAGGCAGCAGTAACTGGGTATAGACGGCAGCAGTAACTGGGTATATACGGCAGCGGTAACTGGGTATATAAGGCAGCGGTAACTGGGTATAAACGTCAGCAGTAACTGGGTATATAAGGCAGCAGTAACTGGGTATATAAGGCAGCAGTAACTGGGTATATAAGGCAGCAGTAACTGGGTATATAAGGCAGCAGTAACTGGGTATATACGGCAGCAGTAACTGGGTATATACGGCAGCAGTAACTGGGTATATACGTCAGCAGTAACTGGGTATATAAGGCAGCAGTAACTGGGTATATAAGTCAGCAGTAACTGGGTATATAAGGCAGCAGTAACTGGGTATATACGGCAGCAGTAACTGGGTATATAAGGCAGCAGTAACTGGGTATATAAGGCAGCAGTAACTGGGTATATACGGCAGCAGTAACTGGGTATATAAGGCAGCAGTAACTGGGTATATAAGGCAGCGGTAACTGGGTATATAAGGCAGCAGTAACTGGGTATATAAGGCAGCAGTAACTGGGTATATACGGCAGCAGTAACTGGGTATATACGGCAGCAGTAACTGGGTATATACGGCAGCGGTAACTGGGTATATAAGGCAGCAGTAACTGGGTATATACGGCAGCAGTAACTGGGTATATACGGCAGCAGTAACTGGGTATATAAGGCAGCAGTAACTGGGAATATACGGCAGCGGTAACTGGGTATATAAGGCAGCAGTAACTTGGTATATACGGCTGCAGTAACTGGGTATATACAGCAGCAGTAACTGGGTATATAAGGCAGCAGTAACTGGGTATATAAGGCAGCAGTAACTGGGTATATACGGCAGCAGTAACTGGGTATATACGGCAGCAGTAACTGGGTATATAAGGCAGCAGTAACTGGGTATATACGGCAGCGGTAACTGGGTATATATGGCAGCAGTAACTGAATATATACGGCAGCAGTAACTGGGTATATACGGCAGCAGTAACTGGGTATATAAGGCTGCAGTAACTGGGTATATACGGCAGCAGTAACTGGGTATATAAGGCAGCAGTAACTGGGTATATATGGCAGCGGTAACTGGGTATATACGGCAGCAGTAACTGGGTATATAAGGCAGCAGTAACTGGGTATATATGGCAGCGGTAACTGGGTATATACGGCAGCGGTAACTGGGTATATAAGGCAGCAGTAACTGGGTATAGACGGCAGCAGTAACTGGGTATATACGGCAGCGGTAACTGGGTATATAAGGCAGCGGTAACTGGGTATATACGTCAGCAGTAACTGGGTATATAAGGCAGCAGTAACTGGGTATATAAGGCAGCAGTAACTGGGTATATAAGGCAGCAGTAACTGGGTATATAAGGCAGCAGTAACTGGGTATATACGGCAGCAGTAACTGGGTATATACAGCAGCGGTAACGGTATATAAGGCAGCAGTAACTGAGTATATAAGGCATCAGTAACTGGGTATATAAGGCAGCAGTAACTGGGTATATACGGCAGCAGTAACTGGGTATATACGGCAGCAGTAACTGGGTATATACGTCAGCAGTAACTGGGTATATAAGGCAGCAGTAACTGGGTATATAAGGCAGCAGTAACTGGGTATATAAGGCAGCAGTAACTGGGTATATACGGCAGCAGTAACTGGGTATATAAGGCAGCAGTAACTGGGTATATAAGGCAGCGGTAACTGGGTATATAAGGCAGCAGTAACTGGGTATATAAGGCAGCAGTAACTGGGTATATACGGCAGCAGTAACTGGGTATATACGGCAGCAGTAACTGGGTATATACGGCAGCGGTAACTGGGTATATAAGGCAGCAGTAACTGGGTATATACGGCAGCAGTAACTGGGTATATACGGCAGCAGTAACTGGGTATATAAGGCAGCAGTAACTGGGTATATACGGCAGCGGTAACTGGGTATATAAGGCAGCAGTAACTGGGTATATACGGCAGCAGTAACTGGGTATATACAGCAGCAGTAACTGGGTATATAAGGCAGCAGTAACTGGGTATATAAGGCAGCAGTAACTGGGTATATAAGGCAGCAGTAACTGGGTATATAAGGCAGCAGTAACTGGGTATATACGGCAGCAGTAACTGGGTGTATAGGGCAGCAGTAACTGGGTATATAAGGCAGCAGTAACTGGGTATATACGGCAGCAGTAACTGGGTATATACGGCAGCAGTAACTGGGTATATACGGCAGCAGTAACTGGGTATATAAGGCAGCGGTAACTGGGTATATAAGGCAGCGGTAACTGGGTATATACGGCAGCGGTAACTGGGTATATACGGCAGCGGTAACTGGGTATATAAGGCAGCAGTAATTGGGTATATAAGGCAGCAGTAATTGGGTATATACGGCAGCGGTAACTGGGTATATAAGGCAGCGGTAACTGGGTATATAAGGCAGCAGTAACTGGGTATATAAGGCAGCAGTAACTGGGTATATACGGCAGCAGTAACTGGGTATATAATGCAGCAGTAACTAGGTATATAAGGCAGCAGTAACTGGGTATATACGGCAGCAGTAACTGGGTATATGAGGCAGCAGTAACTAGGTATATACGGCAGCAGTAACGGGGTATACACGGCAGCAGTAACTGGGTATATAAGGCAGCAGTAACTGGGTATATGAGGCAGCAGTAACTGGGTATATATGGCAGCAGTAACTGGGTATATACGGCTGCAGTAACTGGGTATATAAGGCAGCAGTAACTGGGTATATACGGCAGCAGTAACTGGGTATATAAGGCAGCAGTAACTCGGTATATACGGCAGCAGTAACTGGGTATATACGGCAGCAGTAACTGGGTATATAAGGCAGCAGTAACTGGGTATATACGGCAGCAGTAACTCGGTATATACGGCAGCAGTAACTGGGTATATACGGCAGCGGTAACTGGGTATATAAGGCAGCAGTAACTGGGTATATACGGCAGCAGTAACTGGGTATATAAGGCAGCAGTAACTGGGTATATAAGGCAGCGGTAACTGGGTATATAAGGCAGCAGTAACTGGGTATATACGGCAGCAGTAACTGGGTATATAAGGCAGCAGTAACTGGGTATATAAGGCAGCAGTAACTGGGTATATAAGGCAGCAGTTACTGGGTATATAAGGCAGCAGTAACTGGGTATATAAGGCAGCAGTAACTGGGTATATAAGGCAGCAGTAACTGGGTATATAAGGCAGCAGTAACTGGGTATATACGGCAGCAGTAACTGCGTATATACGGCAGCAGTAACTGGGTATATAAGGCAGCAGTAACTGGGTATATAAGGCAGCAGTAACTGGGTATATAAGGCAGCAGTAACTGCGTATATAAGGCAGCAGTAACTGGGTATATAAGGCAGCAGTAACTGGGTATATAAGGCAGCAGTAACTGGGTATATAAGGCAGCAGTAACTGGGTATATAAGGCAGCAGTAACTGGGTATATAAGGCAGCGGTAACTGGGTATATAAGGCAGCAGTAACTGGGTATATAAGGCAGCAGTAACTGGGTATATAAGGCAGCAGTAACTGGGTATATACGGCAGCGGTGACTGGGTATATAAGGCAGCAGTAACTGGGTATATAAGGCAGCAGTAACTGGGTATATAAGGCAGCAGTAACTGGGTATATACGGCAGCGGTAACTGGGTATATAAGGCAGCAGTAACTGGGTATATAAGGCAGCAGTAACTGGGTATATAAGGCAGCAGTAACTGCATATATAAGGCAGCAGTAACTGGGTATATAAGGCAGCAGTAACTGGGTATATAAGGCAGCAGTAACTGGGTATATAAGGCAGCAGTAACTGGGTATATAAGGCAGCAGTAACTGGGTATATAAGGCAGCAGTAACTGGGTATATAAGGCAGCAGTAACTGGGTATATAAGGCAGCAGTAACTAGGTATAAACGGCAGCAGTAACTGGGTATATAAGGCAGCAGTAACTGGGTATATAAGGCAGCAGAAACTGGGTATATAAGGCAGCAGTAACTGGGTATATACGGCAGCAGTAACTGGGTATATACGGCAGCAGTAACTGGGTATATACGGCAGCGGTAACTGAGTATATACGGCAGCGGTAACTGGGTATATACGGCAGCAGTAACTGGGTATATAAGGAAGCAGTTACTGGGTATATAAGGCAGCAGTAACTGGGTATATACGGCAGCAGTAACTGGGTATATAAGGCAGCAGTAACTGGGTATATAAGGCGGCGGTAACTGGGTATATACGGCAGCAGTAACTGGGTATATACGGCAGCAGTAACTGGGTATATAAGGCAGCAGTAACTGGGTATATAAGGCAGCAGAAACTGGGTATATAAGGCAGCAGTAACTGGGTATATACGGCAGCAGAAACTGGGTATATAAGGCAGCAGTAACTGGGTATATACGGCAGCAGTAACTGGGTATATAAGGCAGCAGTAACTGGGTATATACGGCAGCAGTAACTGGGTATATAAGGAAGCAGTTACTGGGTATATAAGGCAGCAGTAACTGGGTATATACGGCAGCAGTAACTGGGTATATACGGCAGCAGTAACTGGGTATATAAGGAAGCAGTAACTGGGTATATAAGGCAGCAGTAACTGGGTATATACGGCAGCAGTAATTGGGTATATAAGGCAGCAGTAACTGGGTATATAAGGCAGCAGTAACTGGGTATATAAGGCAGCAGTAACTGGGTATATACGGCAGCAGTAATTGGGTATATAAGGCAGCAGTAACTGGGTATATAAGGCAGCAGTAACTGGGTATATAAGGCAGCAGTAACTGGGTATATAAGGAAGCAGTTACTGGGTATATAAGGCAGCAGTAACTGGGTATATAAGGCAGCAGTAACTGGGTATATAAGGCAGCAGTAACTGGGTATATAAGGAAGCAGTTACTGGGTATATAAGGCAGCAGTAACTGGGTATATAAGGCAGCAGTAACTGGGTATATAAGGCAGCAGTAACTGGGTATATAAGGCAGCAGTAACTGGGTATATAAGGAAGCAGTTACTGGGTATATAAGGCAGCAGTAACTGGGTATATAAGGCAGCAGAAACTGGGTATATAAGGCAGCAGTAACTGGGTATATACGGCAGCAGTAACTGGGTATATACGGCAGCAGTAACTGGGTATATATGGCAGCAGTAACTGGGTATATAAGGCAGCAGAAACTGGGTATATAAGGCAGCAGTAACTGGGTATATAAGGCAGCAGTAACTGGGTATATACGGCAGCGGTAACTGAGTATATACGGCAGCGGTAACTGGGTATATACGGCAGCAGTAACTGGGTATATAAGGAAGCAGTTACTGGGTATATAAGGCAGCAGTAACTGGGTATATAGGGCAGCAGTAACTGGGTATATACGGCAGCAGTAACTGGGTATATAAGGAAGCGGTTACTGGGTATATAAGGCAGCAGTAACTGGGTATATAGGGCAGCAGTAACTGGGTATATAAGGCAGCAGTAACTGGGTATATAAGGCGGCGGTAACTGGGTATATACGGCAGCAGTAACTGGGTATATACGGCAGCAGTAACTGGGTATATAAGGCAGCAGTAACTGGGTATATAAGGCAGCAGAAACTGGGTATATAAGGCAGCAGTAACTGGGTATATACGGCAGCAGAAACTGGGTATATAAGGCAGCAGTAACTGGGTATATAAGGCAGCAGTAACTGGGTATATACGGCAGCAGTAACTGGGTATATAAGGCAGCAGTAACTGGGTATATACGGCAGCAGTAACTGGGTATATAAGGAAGCAGTTACTGGGTATATAAGGCAGCAGTAACTGGGTATATACGGCAGCAGTAACTGGGTATATACGGCAGCAGTAACTGGGTATATACGGCAGCAGTAACTGGGTATATAAGGCAGCAGTAACTGGGTATATACGGCAGCAGTAATTGGGTATATAAGGCAGCAGTAACTGGGTATATAAGGCAGCAGTAACTGGGTATATAAGGCAGCAGTAACTGGGTATATACGGCAGCAGTAACTGGGTATATAAGGCAGCAGTAACTGGGTATATACGGCAGCAGTAACTGGGTATATACGGCAGCAGTAACTGGGTATATAAGGAAGCAGTTACTGGGTATATAAGGCAGCAGTAACTGGGTATATAAGGCAGCAGTAACTGGGTATATAAGGCAGCAGTAACTGGGTATATAAGGCAGCAGTAACTGGGTATATAAGGAAGCAGTTACTGGGTATATAAGGCAGCAGTAACTGGGTATATAAGGCAGCAGTAACTGGGTATATAAGGCAGCAGTAACTGGGTATATAAGGCAGCAGTAACTGGGTATATAAGGCAGCAGTAACTGGGTATATAAGGCAGCAGTAACTGGGTATATAAGGCAGCAGTAACTGGGTATATAAGGCAGCAGTAACTGGGTATATAAGGCAGCAGTAACTGGGTATATAAGGCAGCAGTAACTGGGTATATAAGGCAGCAGTAACTGGGTATAAACGGCAGCAGTAACTAGGTATATAAGGCAGCAGTAACTGGGTATATAAGGCAGCAGAAACTGGGTATATAAGGCAGCAGTAACTGGGTATATACGGCAGCAGTAACTGGGTATATACGGCAGCAGTAACTGGGTATATATGGCAGCGGTAACTGGGTATATAAGGCAGCAGAAACTGGGTATATAAGGCAGCAGTAACTGGGTATATAAGGCAGCAGTAACTGGGTATATACGGCAGCGGTAACTGAGTATATACGGCAGCGGTAACTGGGTATATACGGCAGCAGTAACTGGGTATATAAGGAAGCAGTTACTGGGTATATAAGGCAGCAGTAACTGGGTATATAGGGCAGCAGTAACTGGGTATATACGGCAGCAGTAACTGGGTATATAAGGAAGCGGTTACTGGGTATATAAGGCAGCAGTAACTGGGTATATAGGGCAGCAGTAACTGGGTATATAAGGCAGCAGTAACTGGGTATATAAGGCGGCGGTAACTGGGTATATACGGCAGCAGTAACTGGGTATATACGGCAGCAGTAACTGGGTATATAAGGCAGCAGTAACTGGGTATATAAGGCAGCAGAAACTGGGTATATAAGGCAGCAGTAACTGGGTATATACGGCAGCAGAAACTGGGTATATAAGGCAGCAGTAACTGGGTATATAAGGCAGCAGTAACTGGGTATATACGGCAGCAGTAACTGGGTATATAAGGCAGCAGTAACTGGGTATATACGGCAGCAGTAACTGGGTATATAAGGAAGCAGTTACTGGGTATATAAGGCAGCAGTAACTGGGTATATACGGCAGCAGTAACTGGGTATATACGGCAGCAGTAACTGGGTATATACGGCAGCAGTAACTGGGTATATAAGGCAGCAGTAACTGGGTATATACGGCAGCAGTAATTGGGTATATAAGGCAGCAGTAACTGGGTATATAAGGCAGCAGTAACTGGGTATATAAGGCAGCAGTAACTGGGTATATACGGCAGCAGTAACTGGGTATATAAGGCAGCAGTAACTGGGTATATACGGCAGCAGTAACTGGGTATATACGGCAGCAGTAACTGGGTATATAAGGAAGCAGTTACTGGGTATATAAGGCAGCAGTAACTGGGTATATAAGGCAGCAGTAACTGGGTATATAAGGCAGCAGTAACTGGGTATATAAGGCA
The DNA here is from genome assembly GCF_040206685.1 of Ascaphus truei. Taxonomy (NCBI): domain Eukaryota; kingdom Metazoa; phylum Chordata; class Amphibia; order Anura; family Ascaphidae; genus Ascaphus; species Ascaphus truei. Next base: position 280,308 of record NW_027456815.1, read on the forward strand.
GCAGTAACTGGGTATATAAGGAAGCAGTTACTGGGTATATAAGGCAGCAGTAACTGGGTATATAAGGCAGCAGTAACTGGGTATATAAGGCAGCAGTAACTGGGTATATAAGGCAGCAGTAACTGGGTATATAAGGCAGCAGTAACTGGGTATATAAGGCAGCAGTAACTGGGTATATAAGGCAGCAGTAACTGGGTATATAAGGCAGCAGTAACTGGGTATATAAGGCAGCAGTAACTGGGTATATAAGGCAGCAGTAACTGGGTATAAACGGCAGCAGTAACTAGGTATATAAGGCAGCAGTAACTGGGTATATAAGGCAGCAGAAACTGGGTATATAAGGCAGCAGTAACTGGGTATATACGGCAGCAGTAACTGGGTATATACGGCAGCAGTAACTGGGTATATATGGCAGCGGTAACTGGGTATATAAGGCAGCAGAAACTGGGTATATAAGGCAGCAGTAACTGGGTATATAAGGCAGCAGTAACTGGGTATATACGGCAGCGGTAACTGAGTATATACGGCAGCGGTAACTGGGTATATACGGCAGCAGTAACTGGGTATATAAGGCGGCGGTTACTGGGTATATAAGGCAGCAGTAACTGGGTATATACGGCAGCAGTAACTGGGTATATAAGGCAGCAGTAACTGGGTATATAAGGCGGCGGTAACTGGGTATATACGGCAGCAGTAACTGGGTATATACGGCAGCAGTAACTGGGTATATAAGGCAGCAGTAACTGGGTATATAAGGCAGCAGAAACTGGGTATATAAGGCAGCAGTAACTGGGTATATACGGCAGCAGAAACTGGGTATATAAGGCAGCAGTAACTGGGTATATACGGCAGCAGTAACTGGGTATATAAGGCAGCAGTAACTGGGTATATACGGCAGCAGTAACTGGGTATATAAGGAAGCAGTTACTGGGTATATAAGGCAGCAGTAACTGGGTATATACGGCAGCAGTAACTGGGTATATACGCCAGCAGTAACTGGGTATATACGGCAGCAGTAACTGGGTATATACGGCAGCAGTAATTGGGTATATAAGGCAGCAGTAACTGGGTATATAAGGCAGCAGTAACTGGGTATATAAGGCAGCAGTAACTGGGTATATACGGCAGCAGTAACTGGGTATATAAGGCAGCAGTAACTGGGTATATACGGCAGCAGTAACTGGGTATATACGGCAGCAGTAACTGGGTATATAAGGCAGCAGTTACTGGGTATATAAGGCAGCAGTAACTGGGTATATAAGGCAGCAGTAACTGGGTATATAAGGCAGCAGTAACTGGGTATATAAGGCAGCAGTAACTGGGTATATAAGGAAGCAGTTACTGGGTATATAAGGCAGCAGTAACTGGGTATATAAGGCAGCAGTAACTGGGTATATAAGGCAGCAGTAACTGGGTATATAAGGCAGCAGTAACTGGGTATATAAGGCAGCAGTAACTGGGTATATAAGGCAGCAGAAACTGGGTATATAAGGCAGCAGAAACTGGGTATATAAGGCAGCAGTAACTGGGTATATAAGGCAGCAGTAACTGGGTATATACGGCAGCGGTAACTGAGTATATACGGCAGCGGTAACTGGGTATATACGGCAGCAGTAACTGGGTATATAAGGAAGCAGTTACTGGGTATATAAGGCAGCAGTAACTGGGTATATACGGCAGCAGTAACTGGGTATATAAGGCAGCAGTAACTGGGTATATAAGGCGGCGGTAACTGGGTATATACGGCAGCAGTAACTGGGTATATACGGCAGCAGTAACTGGGTATATAAGGCAGCAGTAACTGGGTATATAAGGCAGCAGAAACTGGGTATATAAGGCAGCAGTAACTGGGTATATACGGCAGCAGAAACTGGGTATATAAGGCAGCAGTAACTGGGTATATAAGGCAGCAGTATCTGGGTATATACGGCAGCAGTAACTGGGTATATAAGGCAGCAGTAACTGGGTATATACGGCAGCAGTAACTGGGTATATAAGGAAGCAGTTACTGGGTATATAAGGCAGCAGTAACTGGGTATATACGGCAGCAGTAACTGGGTATATACGGCAGCAGTAACTGGGTATATACGGCAGCAGTAACTGGGTATATAAGGCAGCAGTAACTGGGTATATACGGCAGCAGTAATTGGGTATATAAGGCAGCAGTAACTGGGTATATAAGGCAGCAGTAACTGGGTATATAAGGCAGCAGTAACTGGGTATATACGGCAGCAGTAACTGGGTATATAAGGCAGCAGTAACTGGGTATATACGGCAGCAGTAACTGGGTATATACGGCAGCAGTAACTGGGTATATAAGGAAGCAGTTACTGGGTATATAAGGCAGCAGTAACTGGGTATATAAGGCAGCAGTAACTGGGTATATAAGGCAGCAGTAACTGGGTATATAAGGCAGCAGTAACTGGGTATATAAGGAAGCAGTTACTGGGTATATAAGGCAGCAGTAACTGGGTATATAAGGCAGCAGTAACTGGGTATATAAGGCAGCAGTAACTGGGTATATAAGGCAGCAGTAACTGGGTATATAAGGCAGCAGTAACTGGGTATATAAGGCAGCAGTAACTGGGTATATAAGGCAGCAGTAACTGGGTATATAAGGCAGCAGTAACTGGGTATATAAGGCAGCAGTAACTGGGTATATAAGGCAGCAGTAACTGGGTATATAAGGCAGCAGTAACTAGGTATAAAAGGCAGCAGTAACTAGGTATATAAGGCAGCAGTAACTGGGTATATAAGGCAGCAGAAACTGGGTATATAAGGCAGCAGTAACTGGGTATATACGGCAGCAGTAACTGGGTATATACGGCAGCAGTAACTGGGTATATATGGCAGCAGTAACTGGGTATATAAGGCAGCAGAAACTGGGTATATAAGGCAGCAGTAACTGGGTATATAAGGCAGCAGTAACTGGGTATATACGGCAGCGGTAACTGAGTATATACGGCAGCGGTAACTGGGTATATACGGCAGCAGTAACTGGGTATATAAGGAAGCAGTTACTGGGTATATAAGGCAGCAGTAACTGGGTATATACGGCAGCAGTAACTGGGTATATACGGCAGCAGTAACTGGGTATATACGGCAGCAGTAACTGGGTATATACGGCAGCAGTAACTGGGTATATAAGGCAGCAGTAACTGGGTATATACGACAGCAGTAATTGGGTATATAAGGCAGCAGTAACTGGGTATATAAGGCAGCAGTAACTGGGTATATAAGGCAGCAGTAACTGGGTATATACGGCAGCAGTAACTGGGTATATAAGGCAGCAGTAACTGGGTATATACGGCAGCAGTAACTGGGTATATACGGCAGCAGTAACTGGGTATATACGGCAGCAGTAACTGGGTATATACGGCAGCAGTAACTGGGTATATAAGGCAGCAGTAACTGGGTATATACGGCAGCAGTAATTGGGTATATAAGGCAGCAGTAACTGGGTATATAAGGCAGCAGTAACTGGGTATATAAGGCAGCAGTAACTGGGTATATACGGCAGCAGTAACTGGGTATATAAGGCAGCAGTTACTGGGTATATACGGCAGCAGTAACTGGGTATATACGGCAGCAGTAACTGGGTATATAAGGAAGCAGTTACTGGGTATATAAGGCAGCAGTAACTGGGTATATAAGGCAGCAGTAACTGGGTATATAAGGCAGCAGTAACTGGGTATATAAGGCAGCAGTAACTGGGTATATAAGGAAGCAGTTACTGGGTATATAAGGCAGCAGTAACTGGGTATATAAGGCAGCAGTAACTGGGTATATAAGGCAGCAGTAACTGGGTATATAAGGCAGCAGTAACTGGGTATATAAGGCAGCAGTAACTGGGTATATAAGGCAGCAGTAACTGGGTATATAAGGCAGCAGTAACTGGGTATATAAGGCAGCAGTAACTGGGTATATAAGGCAGCAGTAACTGGGTATATAAGGCAGCAGTAACTGGGTATAAAAGGCAGCAGTAACTAGGTATAAACGGCAGCAGTAACTAGGTATATAAGGCAGCAGTAACTGGGTATATAAGGCAGCAGAAACTGGGTATATAAGGCAGCAGTAACTGGGTATATACGGCAGCAGTAACTGGGTATATACGGCAGCAGTAACTGGGTATATATGGCAGCAGTAACTGGGTATATACGGCAGCAGTAACTGGGTATATAAGGCAGCAGTAACTGGGTATATAAGGCGGCGGTAACTGGGTATATACGGCAGCAGTAACTGGGTATATACGGCAGCAGTAACTGGGTATATAAGGCAGCAGTAACTGGGTATATAAGGCAGCAGAAACTGGGTATATAAGGCAGCAGTAACTGGGTATATACGGCAGCAGAAAATGGGTATATAAGGCAGCAGTAACTGGGTATATAAGGCAGCAGTAACTGGGTATATACGGCAGCAGTAACTGGGTATATAAGGAAGCAGTTACTGGGTATATAAGGCAGCAGTAACTGGGTATATACGGCAGCAGTAACTGGGTATATACGGCAGCAGTAACTGGGTATATAAGGCAGCAGTAACTGGGTATATACGGCAGCAGTAACTGGGTATATAAGGAAGCAGTTACTGGGTATATAAGGCAGCAGTAACTGGGTATATACGGCAGCAGTAACTGGGTATATACGGCAGCAGTAACTGGGTATATACGGCAGCAGTAACTGGGTATATAAGGCAGCAGTAACTGGGTATATACGGCAGCAGTAATTGGGTATATAAGGCAGCAGTAACTGGGTATATAAGGCAGCAGTAACTGGGTATATAAGGCAGCAGTAACTGGGTATATACGGCAGCAGTAACTGGGTATATAAGGCAGCAGTAACTGGGTATATACGGCAGCAGTAACTGGGTATATAAGGCAGCAGTAACTGGGTATATAAGGCAGCAGTAACTGGGTATATAAGGAAGCAGTTACTGGGTATATAAGGCAGCAGTAACTGGGTATATAAGGCAGCAGTAACTGGGTATATAAGGCAGCAGTAACTGGGTATATAAGGCAGCAGTAACTGGGTATATAAGGCAGCAGTAACTGGGTATATAAGGCAGCAGTAACTGGGTATATAAGGCAGCAGTAACTGGGTATATACGGCAGCAGTAACTGGGTATATACGGCAGCAGTAACTGGGTATATACGTCAGCAGTAACTGGGTATATAAGGCAGCAGTAACTGGGTATATACGGCAGCAGTAACTGGGTATATAAGGCAGCAGTAACTGGGTAGATAAGGCAGCAGTAACTGGGTATATAAGGCAGCAGTAACTGGGTATATAAGGCAGCAGTAACTGGGTATATACGGCAGCGGTAACTGGGTAGATAAGGCAGCAGTAACTGGGTATATAAGGCAGCAGTAACTGGGTATATAAGGCAGCAGTAACTGGGTATATACGGCAGCGGTAACTGGGTATATAAGGCAGCAGTAACTGGGTATATAAGGCAGCAGTAACTGGGTATATAAGGCAGCAGTAACTGGGTATATAAGGCAGCAGTAACTGGGTATATAAGGCAGCAGTAACTGGGTATATAAGGCAGCAGTAACTGGGTATATAAGGCAGCAGTAACTGGGTATATAAGGCAGCAGTTACTGGGTATATAAGGCAGCAGTAACTGGGTATATACGGCAGCAGTAACTGGGTATATAAGGCAGCAGTAACTGGGTATATACGGCAGCAGTAACTGGGTATATAAGGCAGCAGTAACTGGGTATATAAGGCAGCAGTAACTAGGTATATAAGGCAGCAGTAACTGGGTATATACGGCAGCAGTAACTGGGTATATACGGCAGCAGTAACTGGGTATATACGGCAGCAGTAACTGGGTATATACGGCAGCAATAACTGGGTATATAAGGCAGCAGTAACTGGGTATATGCGGCAGCAGTAACTGGGTATATACGGCAGCAGTAACTGGGTATATACGGCAGCAGTAACTGGGTATATAAGGCAGCAGTAACTAGGTATATAAGGCAGCAGTAACTGGGTATATACGGCAGCAGTAACTGGGTATATACGGCAGCAGTAACTGGGTATATACGGCAGCAGTAACTGGGTATATAAGGCAGCAGTAACTGGGTATATACGGCAGCAGTAACTGGGTATATAAGGCAGCAGTAACTGGGTAGATAAGGCAGCAGTAACTGGGTATATAAGGCAGCAGTAACTGGGTATATAAGGCAGCAGTAACTGGGTATATACGGCAGCGGTAACTGGGTATATAAGGCAGCAGTAACTGGGTATATAAGGCAGCAGTAACTGGGTATATAAGGCAGCAGTAACTGGGTATATACGGCAGCAGTAACTGGGTATATACGGCAGCAGTAACTGGGTATATACGGCAGCAGTAACTGGGTATATACGGCAGCAGTAACTGGGTATATACGGCAGCGGTATCTGGGTATATACGGCAGCAGTAACTGGGTATATACGGCAGCAGTAACTGGGTATATACGGCAGCAGTAACTGGGTATAAGGCAGCAGTAACTGGGTATATACGGCAGCGGTAACTGGGTATATACGGCAGCAGTAACTGGGCATATACGGCAGCAGTAACTGGGTATATACGGCAGCAGTAACTGGGTATATAAGGCAGCAGTAACTGGGTATATAAGGCAGCAGTAACTGGGTATATACGGCAGCAGTAACTGGGTATATACGGCAGCAGTAACTGGGTATATAAGGCAGCAGTAACTGGTTATATAAGGCAGCAGTAACTGGGTATATACGGCAGCAGTAACTGGGTATATAAGGCAGCAGTAACTGGGTATATAAGGCAGCAGTAACTGGGTATATAAGGCAGCAGTAACTGGGTATATAAGGCAGCAGTAACTGGGTATATATGGCAGCAGTTACTGGGTATATAAGGCAGCAGTTACTGGGTATATAAGGCAGCAGTAACTGGGTATATACGGCAGCAGTAACTGGGTATATAAGGCAGCAGTAACTGGGTATATAAGGCAGCGGTAACTGGGTATATAAGGCAGCGGTAACTGGGTATATACGGCAGCAGTAACTGGGTATATACGGCAGCAGTAACTGGGTATATACGGCAGCAGTAACTGGGTATATAAGGCAGCAGTTACTGGGTATATAAGGCAGCAGTAACTGGGTATATACGGCAGCGGTAACTGGGTATATACGGCAGGGGTAACTGGGTATATACGGCAGCAGTAACTGGGTATATAAGGCAGCAGTAACTGGGTATATACGGCAGCAGTAACTGGGTATATACGGCAGCAGTTACTGGGTATATAAGGCAGCAGTAACTGGGTATATAAGGCAGCAGTAACTGGGTATATACGGCAGCAGTAACTGGGTATATAAGGCAGCAGTAACTGGGTATATACGGCAGCAGTAACTGGGTATATAAGGCAGCAGTTACTGGGTATATAAGGCAGCAGTAACTGGGTATATAAGGCAGCAGTAACTGGGTATATACGGCAGCAGTAACTGGGTATATACGGCAGCAGTAACTGGGTATATACGGCAGCAGTAACTGGGTATATAAGGCAGCAGTAACTGGGTATATAAGGCAGCAGTAACTGGGTATATACGTCAGCAGTAACTGGGTATATAAGGCAGCAGTAACTGGGTATATAAGGCAGCAGTAACTGGGTATATACGGCAGCAGTAACTGGGTATATAAGGCAGCAGTAACTGGGTATATAAGGCAGCAGTAACTGGGTATATAAGGCAGCAGTAACTGGGTATATAAGGCAGCGGTAACTGGGTATATAAGGCAGCAGTAACTGGGTATATACGGCAGCAGTAACTGGGTATATACGGCAGCAGTAACTGGGTATATACGGCAGCAGTAACTGGGTATATACGGCAGCAGTAACTGGGTATATACGGCAGCAGTAACTGGGTATATACGGCAGCAGTAACTGGGTATATAAGGCAGCAGTTACTGGGTATATAAGGCAGCAGTAACTGGGTATATAAGGCAGCAGTAACTGGGTATATACGGCAGCAGTAACTGGGTATATACGGCAGCAGTAACTGGGTATATACGGCAGCAGTAACTGGGTATATAAGGCAGCAGTAACTGGGTATATAAGGCAGCAGTAACTGGGTATATACGTCAGCAGTAACTGGGTATATAAGGCAGCAGTAACTGGGTATATAAGGCAGCAGTAACTGGGTATATAAGGCAGCAGTAACTGGGTATATACGGCAGCAGTAACTGGGTATATAAGGCAGCAGTAACTGGGTATATAAGGCAGCAGTAACTGGGTATATTAGGCAGCAGTAACTGGGTATATAAGGCAGCGGTAACTGGGTATATAAGGCAGCAGTAACTGGGTATATACGGCAGCAGTAACTGGGTATATACGGCAGCAGTAACTGGGTATATACGGCAGCAGTAACTGGGTATATAAGGCAGCAGTAACTGGGTATATACGGCAGCAGTAACTGGGTATATAAGGCAGCAGTAACTGGGTATATAAGGCAGCAGTAACTGGGTATATACGGCAGCAGTAACTGGGTATATAAGGCAGCAGTAACTGGGTATATAAGGCAGCAGTAACTGGGTATATACGGCAGCAGTAACTGGGTATATAAGGCAGCAGTAACTGGGTATATACGGCAGCAGTAACTGGGTATATAAGGCAGCAGTAACTGGGTATATAAGGCAGCAGTAACTGGGTATATAAGGCGGCGGTAACTGGGTATATACGGCAGCAGTAACTGGGTATATAAGGCAGCAGTAACTGGGTATATACGGCAGCGGTAACTGGGTATATAAGGCAGCAGTAACTGGGTATATAAGGCAGCAGTAACTGGGTATATAAGGCAGCAGTAACTGGGTATATAAGGCAGCAGTAACTGGGTATATACGGCAGCAGTAACTGAGTATATAAGGCAGCAGTAACTGGGTATATAAGGCAGCAGTAACTGGGTATATAAGGCAGCAGTAACTGGGTATATAAGGCAGCAGTAACTGGGTATATAAGGCAGCAGTAACTGGGTATATAAGGCAGCAGTAACTGGGTATATACGGCAGCAGTAACTGGGTATATACGGCAGCAGTAACTGGGTATATAAGGCAGCAGTTACTGGGTATATAAGGCAGCAGTAACTGGGTATATACGGCAGCGGTAACTGGGTATATACGGCAGCGGTAACTGGGTATATACGGCAGCGGTAACTGGGTATATACGGCAGCAGTAACTGGGTATATAAGGCAGCAGTAACTGGGTATATAAGGCAGCAGTAACTGGGTATATAAGGCAGCAGTAACTGGGTATATACGGCAGCAGTAACTGGGTATATACGGCAGCAGTAACTGGGTATATACGGCAGCAGTAACTGGGTATATAAGGCAGCGGTAACTGGGTATATACGGCAGCAGTAACTGGGTATATACGGCAGCAGTAACTGAGTATATAAGGCAGCAATAACTGGGTATATATGGCAGCAGTAACTGGGTATATACGGCAGCAGTAACTGGGTATATACGGCAGCGGTAACTGGGTATAAACGGCAGCAGTAACTGGGTATATAAGGAAGCAGTAACTGGGTATATACGGCAGCAGTAACTGGGTATAAACGGCAGCAGTAACTGGGTATATAAGGCAGCAGTAACTAGGTATATACGGCAGCGGTAACTGGGTATATAAGGCAGCAGTAACTGGGTATAAACGGCAGCAGTAACTGGGTATATAAGGCAGCAGTAACTGGGTATATAAGGCAGCAGTAACTGGGTATATAAGGCAGCAGTAACTGGGTATAAACGGCAGCAGTAACTGGGTATATAAGGCAGCAGTAACTGGGTATATAAGGCAGCAGTAACTGGGTATATAAGGCAGCAGTAACTGGGTATATACGGCAGCGGTAACTGGGTATATAAGGCAGCAGTAACTGGGTATATAAGGCAGCAGTAACTGGGTATATACGGCAGCAGTAACTGGGTATATACGGTAGCAGTAACTGGGTATATACGGCAGCGGTAACTGGGTATATAAGGCAGCAGTAACTGGGTATATACGGCATCAGTAACTGGGTATATACGGCAGCAGTAACTGGGTATATAAGGCAGCAGTAACTGGGTATATACGGCAGCAGTAACTGGGTATATACGGCAGCAGTAACTGGGTATATAAGGCAGCAGTAACTGGGTATATACGGCAGCAGTAACTGGGTATATACGGCAGCAGTAACTGGGTATATATGGCAGCAGTTACTGGGTATATAAGGCAGCAGTAACTGGGTATATACGGCAGCAGTAACTGGGTATATACGGCAGCAGTAACTGGGTATATACGGCAGCAGTAACTGGGTATATACGGCAGCAGTAACTGTGTATATAAGGCAGCAGTAACTGGGTACAGTATATACGGCAGCAGTAACTGTGTATATAAGGCAGCAGTAACTGGGTACAGTATATACGGCAGCAGTAACTGGGTATATAAGGCAGCAGTAACTGGGTATATACGGCAGCAGTAACTGGGTATATACGGCAGCAGTAACTGGGTATATACGGCAGCAGTAACTGGGTATATACGGCAGCAGTAACTGGGTATATAAGGCAGCAGTAACTGGGTATATAAGGCAGCAGTTCCTCCTGCCCAGCAATTGTAGGAATATATATGCAGTGAGTTGAAAAAGTCACATTAACTTGATTGAAGTATAACAATCTGAGTGAGTGAGTGAGTGAGTGAGTGAGTAAGTAGGCATGCACTTAGTAACACTACTCACTGTCTTCCTTGTAGGCAGAGTGGCTGCAGTCTCTTTGATAAAGCGCCTCCTGGGTGAAACGCGTTAGTGTTTTTTTAACCCTTATGTGCCAATAAATAGAAGTTTTTACTGCACTTACCGTGCCTGGGGGAGTTTTCTTCGGCTGTGCAACGCCCTCCATTTCCTGTTCTCTCCATACTTAACTCCCCCACCCCAGGCCCATACTTACCCCCCCCCCCAGGCCCATACTTAATCCCCCCCCAGGCCCATACTGAATCCCCCCCACCCCAGACCCATACTGAATCCCCCCCAGGCCTTTTGTCCCCTTGGATGTAGCATTGGGTATCTTTGTCTTTTGTTGAAAATATTACAATAAACAGATTGCATTGTAATGTTTTTTTTCGTATTACAATAAGAAGAAAACAGTTAAGTAAAAGTTGCGCGCTAAAAATGTTTTTTCCCTGGTAGGTGCGCTATGGGGTGGGGGCTGGGGGGGCTGCTCCTTTCATTTGTCCTGGGCCCCAGGATTTCTGTTGGCGGCCCTGCACACACACTTTTAGTCTGTTGTTTCAGTTGAGTTTCTTGCATTTGCTCTACACTTGTGATTTACACACTGCGGCGGCTTTATGATAGCCTGGTGCTATCAGGACGTTCAGCTCTCCACATTTCCATTGATATACAATCTATATGTCGTTTGTGATGCTGACTGCAAGAGAGTAATATGCAGTAACATGCAGAAAGGGCAGTGTGTGCGCAGAAAGTGCTAATGATTGGTCTCAGTGGGAATGAGAGTGCTGTGCTAAATGAGACCAATGAGAAGTGTGTCTGAGAGTGCTGGGAACCATTAGGTGGGGAGAGAAAGTGCTGATGTGTTAATAAGTGTGAGCAGACTAGATAGGATGAAAGTGTTGATGTGTTATGATAGTGCCGGGCTTCCCTTGGGCAGGAAATACGTTGTTAATAGATGTAATCCCAGAGAAAGCAGGGGATTCCGAGAGAGGAGGAGGAGGAGGAGGAGGAGAGAGAGCGACATACAGAGTGCAGAGAGAGAGTGCGGGAGGTGAGAGGGAGAGAGAGAGCACGTGCAGGATGTGGGAGGGACAAAGACAGTGAAGAGAGTGCAGGAGGTGGGATTCAGAGAGAGAGAGCGCTCAGGAGGTGGTAGGCAAGGACACGGAGAGTGCAAAGGGACAGTGCAGGAGGTAGGAGAGAAAGAGCGCACAGGAGGGGAGAGGCAGGAACACAGAGAGTGCAAAGAGACCGAGTGTGGGAGGTAGGGACACAGACTGCAAAGAGAGTTCACTTGCAGGAAGATTGGGTGCTCCTAAATCCGTGCGGATCCTGTTCATGCAGATTTCTTTAAATCAGCTGATCGATTTAATAATAATCCGTTCTGCGGATTTAAAAAAATGTAAATAATATGCACCCTCTCACTTCCTGTGTTAGGTAAATACAACCTCAGATGAACAACGACACATGACATATTACACCATGTCATGATTTATTTAACAAAAATAAAGCCAAAATGGAGAAGCCATGTGTGAAAAACTAAGTACACCTTATGATTCATTAGTTTGTAGAACCACCTTTAGCAGCAATAATTTGGTGTAATCGTTTTCTGTATGACTTTATCAGTCTCTCACATTGTTGTGGAGGAATTTTGGCCCACTCTTCTTTACAACGTTGCTTCAGTTCCTTGAGGTTTGTGAGCATTTGTTTATGCACAGCTCTCTTAAGGTCCAGCGACAGCATTTCAATCAGGTTTAGGTCAGGTTTAGGAGGTCTGGACTTTGACTTGGCCATTGCAACACCTTGATTCTTTTCTTTTTCAGCCATTCTGTTGTAGATTTGCTGGTGTGCTTGGGATCATTGTCCTGTTGCATTACCCAATTTCGGCCAAGCTTTAGCTGTTGGACAGATGGCCTCACATTTGACTCTAGAATACTTTGGTATACAGAGGAGTTCATGGTCGACTCAATGACTGCAAGGTTCCCAGGTCCTGTGGCTGCAAAAAAAGCCCAAATCATCACCCCTCCACCACCGTGCTTGACAGTTGGAATAAGGTGTTTGTGCTGATATGCTGTGTTTGGTTTTTGCCAACCGTAGCTCTGTGTATTATGGCCAAACATCTCCACTTTGGTCTCGTCTGTCCAAAGGACATTGTTCCAGAAGTCTTGTGGTTTGTTCAGATGCAACTTTGCAAACCTAAGCCGTGCTGCCTTGTTCTTTTTAGAGAGAAGAGGCTTTCTCCAGGCAACCCTTCCAAACACATGTAGCCAGGTCTCCCCAGCCTGTCGGCACCCCCCTCACCTCGCTGACGATCGCAGGTGCAGCCGAGTCAAATGGCGGCACCGCGCGGCGATCGCAGGGGTGAGGGCAGTCAGGCCCCGGCTCGGGGGTTGCCGGGGACGCGTGCGTCCGGTTGCCAAGGCCGCACGCGCGTTACAGGGCTCCCGGCACTCCCGGAGCCGGGCGGTGAGGGCGCCGCCATGTTGCGCCAGTTCGCGCATGCGAAGTAAGCCCCCGGCGGCCCGACAGAGTCGCGCATGCGCAGAAGGTACCTTAAAGCCAGGGAACAGTTGCGTGAGGGCAGGGACCGTACAGGAGAGGTTGCGGTGGCCATTAGGGATTCGCGCAGGCGCAGGGAAGGCGCGCACGCGGCCCCAATGTAATTGCAGCCTCCACGGGACTACAACTCCCATGAGGCTTAGGGCCAAGCACACCAGGTGCCTTAGTGTGGCCAATGAGGGCCAAGGATCTCTAGAGGGAGAAAGGAGATACATTGTTTGGGCTTGCAGCTACGCAGTCAGTTGGAGCAGCGGAGCAGAAGGGGAAGGAAGGGTGCAGGGAGCGAGTGAAGATCCTGCATCGCGTAAGGTCCCCCCTCTCCCAGGTAGGCCCCAACTCCCCACCAGGTTAGTGGGTAATTGATAAGGGACGGCCCCAGTTAGAGACTCTGCCCTTAGTGTGAGTGCTGTCTTGTCAGAGTTACGGCTGTCAGTGCGGTGAGGTATGACAGGCAGGCCCAGTGTTTGTGCAGCACGGTTGCTGCACGTACCAAGTAAGTGGCAGTGCATTACTGCAGGTACTAGTTGGTTAGAGTCAGGACCGGGAAGAGCTAGGGGGGGGGGGAGATAGGCCAGTAAACCCCTTAGGTCCCAGGTAGGTCCTCACTCCCCAGTTTGTGGTGCTACAGGGACAGGCCCTAGGTTAGGGACCGTGTCATGTAGTGCCAGTGTTAGAAAGGGATCAGCGGATGCTGCAGTTCTAGTGACGAGGTCTGGGTGCAAGTCAATACCCAGAGATCAGAGACTATCTCCAGGGTGGGATCGCCCCTGGCGGACCCCAAGCAAGGATTCACCGGACCGGATCAGACGGGATCCCAGAGCAACAGATCCTTTGTGAAGTCCTTGCAGGTCCGAGTGCAGGAGCACTCGGCAGGTACTCTATAAGTGCACCAACAAAGATCATAACATTCTGTTAACACATAGTGGCAGCGCTGACCACGGGACAAAGGGGGTTGGGCTGTGGGCACTATGGGGATGTTAAACGGTGGTGATGTTCTAAGTATGATGTATTAGTTATCGTTTATTCATTCAGTAAATCTGTTATCCATAATACTGGTGTATGTGGTTTCTGGGTTGGTTCCTATTTTAGGGTCATTCTACATTTCCATAGAATCCTACATAGGTGGAGGCGCTGAAACCGAGACCGTTCCAGAGGATTCACCCCCGGCTCTCACTAGCGGAGGCTCAGGCCTCCTGTGAGCCTGACAGGTATACGCACCACACCTGGTAACACTGTATGTTCTGCGCACCCACATTATATCTGCGATTGGGGGGGGGGAAACCCGTTACATTTGGAGGCGCTGCTGAGATACCACCTGGGGTGCCCTGTTCCATTTTTTTTCCAAATTGTCCCGTTCCTATTTTTGTCACCATGCTTGTAAAGTCCGGACACGAGGTACTTGCCTGGGCTTTGAGGCAATATCTAGACCCTGGCCAGGTAGTGGCGGTAGGAGGCATTCCCGTAATTATACCCGCGGTCAAGGTCCAGGAGTATATGTGTAAAATTCCTGGGTGGCCGTACTCATGTGTCTTAGATGAAGAACAAGATCCCAAGTCCAAATGGAAAACCATACTTTTTGTGGTAACCAACACTGCAGATATATGCCTGGCAGAGGCACCGTCCGCATTGTTTATGCCCGGGGCCCCGTCTGAGGGGTACCCCCTAGTCTACACAGACCCAGCAAAATGGAATCTCCCGCCAAATCAGGAGAGCGCACGTGCAGCTGACTGCCAACCTGCACAGAAAGATGTTGCAACAATCTGTCCGGGTTTGGCGTGAAAATCAGAGCCCCTCCCCTGTGATGTGAGTGACTCAGCGCAGAGCCAGAACCACTCCCTTGAAGAAAGTGCCCTTCTTTCAGATTCCACTAGGGGAACCTGACGAAGCATTATTGCGAAACTAGTTGTTCCCTGCCGGAGCCCATTGACTGAAGGACCCAGCCAGCCTGCTGACATCCGGTAAGACCTCCTCTTCCGGTCCCGCCGTCGGACGCGACCACGGGAGCTGTACTGGTGAGAGGAAGATCACCGGACGATCAGGCTGATGCTGGGCTGTTTTAAAGCTGTATCGTGAGTGTTATTTTGACTTTGTTTCTGTACCTAATAAATTCTATTTTGCTTAATCACCGAGTTCGGCCCTTTTATTCTTATTTGGGCCCCCGGGAGAGAAGCAACTCACGTACTGCCTCCACCAGGAGGGTGAGAAAGTTATTGTTTTCAGCAGCATTCCGTAAAGGAAAGACTGCGCATTAAACTCTGTTAACCAGCCCCACTATCCCCCTTTTTACCTCAGACCAACAACAGGCTATATAAACACACCCTGTTAGTCATCCACATATAGAAAATATCACACAATTTCATTTAAATTTTATTTAAGGATTTTTTAAGCTATTTTTAAGCTATTTTAAAATATATTTTTTCATACATTTTTATTTTCATTTTTAATTACCAAGGTTTTTTTAATTCCAAAGATTTTTAAGCTATTTTAGAATATATTTTTTCATACATTTTTATTCCAAAGTTCTTTTGGCTGTATTGTACCGTTCGGTTACAAAATCACTAATACCGTGTTCCATATCTTCTTATCCTCTTATCTCTACGTTTGAGCAAAATCCCGTGCGCTGACCAACCCTCCACCTCCACCGGAGCAAGCACTGTTATCTTCAACCATACGTGGATGCCGTAATAGACTCTTTGTTCTCTGAGGATGAGATGATGTATGAGGATGAGATAGACTGTCAGGGGATACACCCTAATGTGTATGTGCCCTGGCGAACGCCAGGAATGGAAGGCCTTGCACTAATGTGTTCCTGCTTGCAAGAAGCCTATAGTGAGGGAGCTACTTTGTCCCAGTTACCAATAGACTTCAAGACAACCGAGGTGGACGGGGAACCATGTATAGAGTGCTTTAGTCCCACCTGTGACTGTTCTAGAGGCGCACTGGTGTGGGAGCCCAAATGTGATTGCTGCGGTGCAATTTTCTTGATGCCTATTGTACCCCAGCCTACAGAGCCAGCTAAGGAGCCAAGTGAACCATTAGCAGAGAAGAGCACGACCGCAGTGGAGGTACCGGAGCACGCCAGCTTCGTACCAACAACCACTGGCTGTATCGCAGAAGACTTCGGTGACTCCCGTGCGGAGGATACTATCGTGATATCCTCTGGGGAAGAGGTTGAAGTCCCATCAGTGGCGATGCGCCTACCGGCGAACCACCCCAGCGGTGATGCAGAGGAGACAGAGGAATCACAGGGTAAGGTGTCTGTACCCCCGTCTTCCTTTGGTGATTCCAGCGACCAACCGCTCGTGGTGATGCGCCTGCCGGCGGACCACTCTAGTGAAATCATCGAACCAACTATGTCAGCGGATACAGAGCCTGCTGTGGGCCCGTGGGCCCTAGGGGAGGTGTATCCAGATGTTGCGGACCCTTTGTAGGGCCCGTGTGCCCTACAAAGGTCAGCCCGACCTACTACGATGGTACCATCAGTCCTAGGCTTGGGACCCGTACCTAACGAAGACAAGGGTGAGTCGACTGCCCCAGGGGTGTTGGGGGTGAGCCTCCAGGTGACCGCGGAGCACGATAGTTCCTTAAGTCTGGTCACCAGGGCGAATGGCTCCCCTCTGCATCGCGTCCTGGCGGAGGTGTCCTCCTTAGAAGGTAGCTGTCCAGTGGTGCGAGTGGACTCGTACCTACCTGATCGTGTTCCAGATGAAGCGGAACCCATCGCAAGCCAGCGGAGTGGTGAGGAAACTCCTTACTCCCCACAGGCTCCTGATCTGAGTGTGAGCCCGTGCGCTCCGACACCAGTGGTCCCAAGACTGGGATCCAACGCTCCCGAGGTTCCAGCAAGTAAGTGGACTGCCCCAGAAGTGCCGGGGACATGTCCTGAGATAGCCGAGGTGGGAACTGACAGCGTCCCCGAGGACCTGTTGGCCACCGGGAATCACTGCAGTGGTAAGGTATCTACCCTTTACCCCCTGCCAGGTGATACAGAGACTGTGAGGAAAGAGACAGTGTCCATTGCTCGCTTCCCAGTGGAAGCCTCGCCAGTATGTAGGGACAAAGACTGTGGAAAGAGGGATTCAGAGAAAGCTGCCTCCTTTAAGCCCAAAAAGGAGCGCTCCATTCACCATGTGGTGGACCACGGGAAAGGTCCTGGCCTCCTGCCCTACCGCATCCATGCCGCGGATGGCCGGGTAAAGGCCTGGCTAAGAGACGTTGTACTATTCCTTCCACCAGGGGGAGGAAGTAGTACTGAACCGGTGACTGTCACCCCAGAGCGTGCTCTACAGGAGATTTTTCTGGGGGAGGCTCACGGACACAAAAGTGAGGTACCCCCACCTGATCAGTTAGAGGCACCCCACAAATGGTCTCAGCAAGCAGCTGACGCTCAGCTGGCCTCGGGTATTACTATGTGTGAATTTCATAGTACCCAGTCATATAATTGCCATGTGATGAGTTGTATTTTCTATGCTCTGCATTTTGATTATATAACTATTATGTCGATTGATGTCGCTCCCCAAGCGGGGACATTGGATTTTCCACCAGGGGGAGAGTGTAGCCATGTCTCCCCAGCCTGTCGGCACCCCCCTCACCTTGCTGACGATCGCGTGTGCAGCCGAGTCAAATGGCGGCACCGCGCGGCGATCGCAGGGGTGAGGGCGGTCAGGCCCCGGCTCGGGGGTTGCCGGGGATGCATGGTGTAGTAAACTTATTCTGTTTTCACATCATAAGATTACAGAATACAGAATTATTTTATACAAATGTCAGTAATAAAATTATAAAACGTTATAATGTATTATAATACTCTCCTTGCATCTACAAAAAATGTTTCAACTCCCAATCAGAGTTCATTCCAAGGGGATGGAGAGTATTAAGAGTATATATCCAATACATTTCTTTCCGATTTAATCGATTCTCCCTATTGCCTCCCCTGGGGTGGCGGGGTACATGTTCAATGGCTGTAAAGGAGAAGTTACCAATACCTCCCCTGGGGCACTGTGAGAAATGTCTGGATACAGGATGGACCAAATCTTTTCTCCTGATCAAACTGGTGTGTTCAGCTATGCGCAACCTAAGAGGTCTAATAGTGCGTCCCACATATCTGTGGCCGCATGCACATAGAATAACATACACAACAAAAGACGTATTGCAATTAAAAAAGTTCTTAATATGAAACTTTTTTAACCCATTAGAGTAAGTTATAAACTTTGCAGGTAATGCATATTGACACATAGAACAATTCGCACAATTATAAAAACCTTTTGGTATGGTACTAATAGTAGGAGTTCGTGAACTGGAATCAAATAGACTGGGAGAAAGGTGAGAGGCTAAAGTTTTAGCCTTGCGGAAGGTGAATCTAGGGCCACTAGACAATGAGGGACCAATGTCCTCATCAAGGAGAAGAGTATGCCAATGTTTAGATATTATCTTAGAAATCAATTGTGATTGTGCACTGTAAGTAGTTACAAAGAATGGACTTTGTGTGGTTTTAAAAGATATCTTATTGGAATTTATGGATTTCAAACCAGTTCTTTGAATCAAGGTATCTCTGTCCATAGAGTCAGCTCTAGTAAAGGTAATCTCTATGTCTTTAGTGGAATAGCCCTTGGCTACAAATCTGTCAAACATTTCCTTTGATCTTGACAGGAAAATGTCATTAGTTGAACAAAGTCTTTTCAATCTCATGAATTGAGATCCAGGAATATTCCTTATCAATGAACGGGGATGGCAACTCCGTGCATTGAGAAGCACATTCCTGGAGTTCTTTTTGCGAAAGATATCGGTCTGAATGTTCATCTCACTGTCAATGTAGATTTGATCTGTAAAAAAGAGAACATGATTATACATCTAGATCTGAGTAGCAGCGCAGCTAAGCGTTCTCCATAAATGCCTTAGTTTTGTACCCACTAACGTTCAACGCAGCTTTAACTGGGAAGTTGAAATGTATAAGTTTCACAGACAACTGAGGCTTAAGGACTTTTTCATCAAACAGCCCCCACTCAACACCTCAGTGAAGGCAAACATGTTTAAATCCAGCAGCAATTTTGATCCTCAAACAAATAACCATAGTATTTCTGCTTTCATGAATGTTTTAGATAAGGAAACTGGCATCGATATCAAGACCAACAAAGTCAGCTATTATAACATCACACGAGAAGAAAAATCTGCTATTGACACACTTAGAAAAAACAAAGATATCATCATCTGCGCAGCGGACAAAGGGGGTGGCATCGTGTTACTCAAATATGTGGACTATAAAAGGGAAATAGAGGATCAATTATCCAACACATCCACATATGGATGCCTACCAGGGGATCCCACAGTGGAGTATAAAAAGGAAGTGGATTTGATCATACAGATGGGAGTTTCGAACAACTGGATCTCTGAAGAAACGGGCACATTTCTTACACTGCCCTTTCCAAGAATGCCAATTCTGTACACCTTGCCTAAAATACACAAATCAGCCACGAATCCCCCTGGGAGACCTATCATTTCCGCAAGAGGGTCTCTATGCCATCCACTGTCTCAATTCATTGATTTTTTTCTCCAGCCTATGGTCATGGGTATGAGCTTTTTCGTTAAAGACACGACGGATTTCATTTTACAGATCGGAGACATCAAATTGGAAAAAATGGATTATATTCTGGTCACTCTAGACGTCAGTAGTCTTTACACCAATATACCCCACCAAGAGGGGCTGGATGCTGTTAGATCCAAGTTTGGGGCCTTTTCAACACACGAGGGTCCACCGGTGGAATTCTTCATGATGCTCATGGAAATCATCCTCAACAAGAATTATTTCAGATTCGAGAGAAGCACTTATTTGCAGCTAAGCGGGACCGCAATGGGGTCCAATATGGCCCCAGCGTATGCTAATCTATTCATGGATGTGCATGAACATACGCACATCTTACATGACGCCCCACATGTGGTTTGTATCAAGAAATACCTAAGATACATAGACGAGATCTTTCTCATATGGGATGGGCCGGAGGCTGCGCTCTTAGAATTCATTGAACACTTGAATCATATTCCATCTACCATCAGATTCACAGCACAGTTCAGCAAATCCGAGATTTCCTTTTTGGACACCATAGTGTACAGGTCTGGCGGTGGCTTGGCTACCAGGCTTTATCACAAAGATACAGATAGAAACACGCTGTTGTATGCCACCAGCCACCACCCAACACCTCTTAAGAGGGGACTCCCCTTCTCTCAGTTTCTCAGAGTGAAGAGGATAATTTCTAATCCGGATGAACTGGAACCGGCACTTACAGACATGGCAGTACGTTTCCAAGATAGGGGCTATGACCACAAGGACATCAGTGAGGCCCTGGAGAAAGTAAGAAGCCTTGACAGAGTGGCTTTGCTGCAATCGAACAACATCAAACCTATTCAACAACGTTGTCATTTTATCAGAACTTTTTGCACGGCGTCTAATCGCATCAAACGTAGCGTACACAAGAACTGGCATATCTTAGCCAATGATAACAAAATTGGCAAAATCTGTAAAGATCCCCCATTGTTTTGCTACAAGCGGGGACGCAACTTAGGTGATATGCTGACGCAAGCGGACCCAGTTGACAAATATGGACCTACCAAAACCTAGCTCAATAGAAAACCAGGATCGTACCGGTGCCATGGGTGTACCAATTGCGGCTTCATGCAAACGGGCTCCAGCTATTCCCATCCGCATAGTGGGGCTTCAATCAAGATCAAGCATTTCCTAAATTGTGAGTCCCGCTTTGTCGTGTATATGATCACGTGCCCTTGTGGTCTTCGCTATGTGGGCAAAACGACACGCATGTTGAAGGAGAGAATTGCGATCCACCGATCCACAATTAGGAAAGCATTGAATAGCACGGACGACCAAACTCAGCTCAAGTATCTGCCGGTTGCTAGGCATTTCAAAGAAATGAGCACTCCTTGGCTACTATGCGTTGCATGCCCATCCTACAGGTGCAACCACCACCTCGTGGTGGAGACAGAAACAAGATGCTTCTGCAACAGGAGGCAAGACTAATATATGAACTCAAGACCACTTCACCGTATGGACTAAATGAGGATTTGAAGTTAGGCTGTTTTTTGTAAAATGTTTTGTAGAATGTTTTTTTATTATTTCAGTGTGTACGGATTCCATAGCCATGTCTAATTCCTCCATTCCCCTTTATATTTCATTCATTGTCTTCACCCTTAGGTGTCTTGCATCACTGGGTGATCTATGTTTCGGATCAGCTAACTACACAGCCGACAGACAGACATTGAACTAACATAGAGCTTATTGACTTCCTATTTGGATAGATTTTTTAAGCCATATATACATCATCCTACAATATGCATGGAGCGTACCTGCTCGCATTAAATTTTGCCAGCAGATAGTATAACATATGGTGATTGCACCTATTATCGAGGTTTGGTTTCAGGCACTCATGTATTATCTATTGACATTAGAGTCCCCCATGTACATACTTTAATGGGCATCTAATACTATGATATGGATGGTGTATTCTTTTAAACATGTTAGGTATTGTGTTTATTTTTGCCCTCTCTGCATTCAGCTCTTTGGCCCTAAGGTTTACTGCATTGCTGAAATCGCAGCATGGATTGTATCAGTGAGTACTACCACGTCCGTGCCTTCTCAATGGTTGGCACGGACGCTGGCGGGTTGCTAGAGAATACACGGCGCATGTGCATTAGACCTTATCCCTATTATGTTTGCTGCACTCCCTTCTCTGATTGAGTTACGTTGGCGTCACTAGTTTTGCATTGCGCATGCGCGCATGAGTTGATCCAGTGCGCATTCAAGCGTACCCCTCCCACTTACAGCCAGGGACGGGATTGAGTCGCTAGGGAGATACTGCGCATGCGCGCGTGAGTATATACCAACTGAACGTGCGGGAGTATATAATAACTGAATACACACGGCGCCCCCCCCCCCCTTTGCTGGGAATGCGATCGGGTTGTTACGGGTACATTGCGCACACGCGCTGTAGTGTAGCGAGAGACCGTGCGCCCCCCCCACCCCTCCCTCCCCCCCTGCCCCCACTCTGCAAGAGACACGATCAGGCAGTTCGGGGTAGTAACCCAGACGTGGTGTATCACTCTACTGACAGGCTGCATAAAGTACGACATATAAACATATATGCAGGCAACATGAGTCTTTTCTGGCTGTCAATATAGGTTCTTCAATCAGTTGCCGCCTATATATACGCGCGGATGATGCTGTACGTGACCTCCTGACGAAGTACTTGTACGAAACGCGTAGAGGTCACGACAGGTCATCCTGCGCGTGTATGCTGGTAAGCTGAGACGGAGCCTGCAGGAGACAGCAGCGGTTTTTTCCATCTCCGCGGTGCTGAGATCCGGATCCTGTGCAGACACCGCGAGTCTGCTGACTGTCTCAGTGTGAGTGTCCGTTTCCCCTTGCCAGTGCCCAACCCTATGGCGGTTTCTATACAAATCTGTTGATAGGTTGTTTTCATGTTTGTTTTTTTCTTTCATGTGTTTTTATATAAATGTTACTGTATTTGTATACTGTGCAGCTTAGGGTTTAGTCACCATCAGGTGTTCTCCTGGGTAGTACTTAGCCGTCCAGCTGCACAGCTGTTTCTGAGGTGGGTTGGATCCCCTCAGTTTTTGTGTATTTTTAATAAATTACCTTCCACTAATCCCTGGTGCGCATTTGTGCATTTTTTATTATCTTCTAGTTTCTTTTATCATTGCATTTTTATTATTGCACATGTATTTACTCAGATCTAGATGTATAATCATGTTCTCTTTTTACTGTACAATATGCATGTTTAGCCATGGTTACCAAGACG
Organism: Ascaphus truei; assembly: GCF_040206685.1. Taxonomy (NCBI): domain Eukaryota; kingdom Metazoa; phylum Chordata; class Amphibia; order Anura; family Ascaphidae; genus Ascaphus; species Ascaphus truei. The sequence continues at coordinate 303,385 of NW_027456815.1, forward strand.
CAATCAGGGTGCACAGTGACGTCACTATGTGGACAGCATTGGTATAACAGGTGACCAATTATAAAAGGGTTTGGATCAAGCTGTTTCATTGGTGCTGGTCAGTATCAGTATGCACGATTGGCTGTGACGTGTTGTGGGTTGTACCTGGGATTGTAATTAGGATTTTCTGTGATTGGTTTCAGGTGATTTCATGTATGGTTTTAGGGGTATATATGGGTGTTTGTTTTAGTCTGTTGTGCATTGCCCTGAGGAAGGTCCCGTTGTGAGGACCGAAACGTTGGCGGCCTTGTTTTCCACAATACACTTTTTGACATCAACCTTGCAGTGTGCTGTCTTCTTTGGTCATCAAGATCCCCTGGTTACCACACGTCTATATATATATATTATATTATATTTACATATATATACAGTGCTCGACAAACCCGGTCGCCCACTCGCCAGGCGCGAACGAAATTGGCCCGTGGCCAGCTACTTTTTCCCCCTGCTCTGCGCAAATTTTAAAAAATTAAAAAAAAAAATAACAAAAAAAATATCTTCCTGGCTGATTGGCCAATTGGTCGTGACGCGGAATGGAACCCTTCGCTGCAGGGGTAATGGCTTCTCCTCGCGCGCGCAGTCCGTCTCCGTCTCCTGCCCGCGCTTCCCTCCTCATCCCTCCAGTCTCCGCTCCTGTCGGGCAAGAGATGACAGCAGGGGATTTCTCCCCCCATCTCCCCCCCCCCTGCCCCGCTTGCCCTCCGGTTCTGCTCCTGTCCCTGTGGCTGCTCGCGCGGGGCAGGAGATGACAGCGGGCGATGTTCCCCCGTCCCGGTTGCCCTACGGTCCCCGCTTTCCCCCAGTGCCAGTGGCTGCTCCCGATGCCAGCAGGGGTGTTCCCCTCGGTCCCCGTGCTGTCTCCGCTTCCCCACCCCCCCACAAATTTAAAAAAATAAATAAATAAATAAAATATCCTCCTGGCTGATTGGCCGTGACGCGGTCGTGACGCGGAATGGAGCCTTCTCTGCAGGGGTAAGTAATGGCTGCTCCTCGCGTGCACGGTCCCTGTCTCCTGCTCGCGCTTCCCCTCTCATCCCCTCAGTTTCCGCTCCTGTCCCCGTGGCTGCTCGCGCGGGGCAGGAGATGACGACAGGGGATTTCCCCCCCACCCACTCCCCCGTCCCGCTTGCCCTCCGGTTCGCTCCTGTCCCCGTGGCTGCACGCCCGGGGCAGGAGATGACAGCGGGGAATGTTCCCCCCCCTCCCAAACCTGCTTCCCCTTTGGTCTCCGCTCCTGTCCCGTGGCTGCTCGCGCGCGGCAGGGGATTTCCTGCTTGCCCTCCGGTTCCGCTCCTGTGCTGCATCCGCTACCCCCCCCCACACAGAGAGTGTGTGTGTATGAGAGTGTGTGTGTGTGTGTATGAGTGAGTGAGTGAGTGAGTGAGTGTGTGTGTGTGTGTGTGTGTGTGTAAGAGAGAGAGAGAGAACGTGTAGGACACCAAAGGTACCCCCCCACCCCACCCAGTCAGTCATCCCCCCACCCAGTCAGTCATCCCCCCACCCCACCCAGTCAGTCATCCCCCCACCCCACCCAGTCAGTCATCCCCCCACCCCACCCAGTCAGTCATCCCCCCACCCCACCCAGTCAGTCATCCCCCCACCCAGTCAGTCATCCCCCCATCCCACCCAGTCAGTCATCCCCCCACCCCACCCAGTCAGTCATACTCCCCCCCACCCAGTCAGTCATACTCCCCCCCACCCAGTCAGTCATACTCCCCCCCACCCAGTCAGTCATACCCCCCACCCAGTCAGTCATACCCCCCCCACCCAGTCAGTCATACCCCCACCCAGTCAGTCATACCCCCCCACCCAGTCAGTCATACCCCCCCACCCAGTCAATCATACCCCCCCCACCCAGTCAAACATACCCCCCCACCCAGTCAGTCATGACCTCCCCCACCCAGTCAGTCATAACCCCCCCCACCCAGTCATACCCCCCCACCTAGTCATACCCCCTCCACCCAGTCAGTCATACACCCCCACCCAGTCAGTCATACCCCCCACCCAGTCATACCCCCTCCACCCAGTCAGTCATACACCCCAGCCCAGTCAGTCATACCCCCCACCCAGTCAGTCATACCCCCCCCACCCAGTCATACCCCCCACCCAGTCATACCCCTCCACCCAGTCAGTCATACACCCCCACCCAGTCAGTCATACCCCCCACCCAGTCATACCCCTCCACCCAGTCAGTCATACACCCCCACCCAGTCAGTCATACCCCCACCCAGTCAGTCATACCCCCCACCCAGTCAATCATACCCCCCCCCACCCAGTCAATCATACCCCCCCCACCCAGTCAAACATACCCCCCCACCCAGTCAGTCATAACCTCCCCCACCCAGTCAGTCATAACCCCCCCCACCCAGTCATACCCCCCACCCAGTCATACCCCCTCCCCCACCCAGTCATACCCCCTCCACCCAGTCAGTCATACACCCCCACCCACCCAGTCAGTCAGTCATACCCCCCCCACCCAGTCATACCCCCCACCCAGTCATACCCCCTCCACCCAGTCAGTCATACCCCCCACCCAGTCAGTCAGTCATACCCCCTCCCCCACCCAGTCATACCCCCTCCCCCCACCCAGTCATACCCCCTCCCCCACCCAGTCATACCCCCTCCACCCAGTCAATCATACACCCCCACCCAGTCAGTCAGTCAGTCATACCCCCCCACCCAGTCATACCCCCCCACCCAGTCATACCCCCTCCACCCAGTCAGTCATACCCCCCCCACCCAGTCAGTCAGTCATACCCCCCCCACCCAGTCAGTCATACCCCCCCACCCAGTCAGTCACCCCCACCCAGTCAGTCATCCCACCCCCCTGCCCAGTCACCCCACCCAGTCAGACAGTCAGTAATCCCACCCAGTCAGTCAGTAATCCCACCCAATCACCCACCAGTCACCCCACCCAATCACCCACCAGTCACCCCACCCAATCACCCACCCAGTCACCCCATCACCCCACCCAGTCACCCCATCACCCCACCGAGTCACCCCATCACCCCACCCAGTCACCCCATCACCCCACCCAGTCACCCCATCCCCCCACAGTCACCTCTCTCCGTCTCTCACCTCTCTCTCTCCCTCTGTCTCTCCCTCTCTCCCTCTCTCTCTCCCTCTCACCCTCTCTCTCACCCTCTCTCTGTTTCTCTCTCACCCTCTCTCCGTCCTCTCTCACCCTCTCTCCATCTCTCTCTCACCCTCTCTCGTCTCTCTCTCACCCTCTCTCCGTCTCTCTCTCACCCTCTCTCCGTCTCTCTCTCACCCTCTCTCCGTCTCTCTCTCACCCTCTCTTCATCTCTCTTTCACCCTCTCTCTCTCTCTCTCTCACCCTCTCTCTGTCTCACCCTCTCTCTGTCTCACAATCTGGATCTGGATATTTTATTTACCCTGTATATCTTAACTGCCCTATACTACACCGAAATAACCTATACTGCTTTCTTCCAGATCTGACTCAAGCTTCACACAGAAGACATTGGAATCCCCCGTAACCCAGAAGACAGGTAGGGAACACATCCCCTCCAATGGTATAACATTGTGGGAATGAGGTACCTGACATTGAGGGTCTGCGGATCAGGTAAGATCCAGGTGGGATTGCTGCTTTAAATATTCTGAAGCGGGGCATCCAGGCACTAGTTAAGGGGTGCAGGAAACTAGTCATTCACATCTGGCTTTTTTTCTAGATTCGACATTTATACACACACATACACACACACAAAACAAGGACTAATTGTAGTATAATGTAATACAATAATAAATTTATGTCAAAAATGAATGTTCTTACTAGAAATTTATTAAATTTATTTCATTTATGGCTTTTTTTAAATGCGGGCTGGGGGCGGGATTAGAGGCGGGGTTGGGGGTGGGACTAGAGGCGGGGTTGGGGGCGGGACTAGGTGGCGAGTAGATTTTTTGGTTCGGCGAGTAGATTTTTGGGTGATTTGTCAAGCACTATATATATATATATATATATATATATATATATATATATATATATATATGTAAATACAACTGTATGCTCATCTGCATGTCTTAGGCAGGTCTGCAACCCCGCCTTTCCCCATTATCACCCAGCACACAGCACTTCCACTGCAGCAAGGGATTCTGGGAAATGAAA